>NC_135618.1:9345382-9645382 GCF_053574225.1 Canis aureus
AAGCATACACATACACACACACACAAACGTAATCAGATACACCATTGCTACCACTATTTTGAATAAATCTATCTGTTAGATCAATTAAGAGTAAGAAAAATACAAGTTTTTATTTTATCTTCATCTGTTCCTTCTTATCTTTAGGCAGATCTGAGTTTTTTAACTATATAATTTTCCTTTTCTCTAAAGAACTTTTAACATTCTTTACGAGAACTAATAACAATAAATTCCCTATTTTTTTATTTGAGAACACCATTATTTCTCTTTCATTTTCTTTTCTTCTTTTTTCTTTTTAAGATTTTATTTGTTTATTTGGGAGAGGAGGGGGTGAGATCATGAGCATTGGGGAAGAGCAGAGAGAGAAGTAGGCTCCGTACTCAGCAGGGACTGATGCGGGACTCCATCACAGGATCCTGGATCATAACCTGAGCCAAAGGCAGATGCTTAATCAACTGAGCCACCAAGGCACCCTTCATTTTTGAAAGCTAACTTCACAACATATAGAATTCTAGGTTAGTGTTTTTTTTATTTCTTATAACACCTCAAGTATTTCCACTGTCTTCTTGCTTGCATGGTTTCTGAGAAGATATAATTTTTATCTTTGCTTTGCTATAGTCAAGGTTTAATCCTCTGACATTTAAAAACATTTTTCTTGGGATCCCTGGGTGGCACAGCGGTTTGGCGCCTGCCTTTGGCCCAGGGCGCGATCCTGGAGACCCGGGATCGAATCCCACGTCGGGCTCCCGGTGCATGGAGCCTGCTTCTCGCTCTGCCTCTCTCTCTCTCTCTCTCTCTCTCTCTCTGTGTGACTATCATGAATAAATAAATAAAATCTTTAAAAAAAAATAAAATAAAATAAAAACATTTTTCTTTATCGTTGGCCTTCTGTTGTTTGAAAATGACACGTCTTGGCTTAGTGTTTCTGGGATTCATGCTGTTTGATGTTCTCTGAGTTTCCTGGATCTGTGGTTTCATGTTTGATGCTAACTTGGAGAAGTTCTCAGTCTTTTTTTTTTTTTTAGATTTTATTTATTTATTCATGAGAGACACACAGAGAGAGGCAGAGACACAGGCAGAGAGAAAAGCAGGCTCCATGCAGGGAGCCCAATACGGGACTTGATCCCAGGACCCCAGGAGCATGCCCTGGGCTGAAGCAGAAGCTCAACTGCTGAGCCACTGGGGTGTCCCTCAGTCATTGTTTTAAATATTTCTTCTGTTTCTGTTGGGAAAGGCAGTTCTGTGCACCATCTTTCAAATTCCAGTTAGCTGCATAAGACAGTGTCTTGTTCCTGGAATACTTTGCAATAGTTAAAGAGCCCACACAGCCTGTGCTGGACTTATTATCTTCTGTGGTAATATATTTTCCTGTTTCATGTTCAGTGTATGCCCTTTTGTCCTGTTTAAGTGTGTAAGTCATATGGATCTTGGACAACTCCATTGCTATATCTGTCCCTTGTGGAGAGTGGATGAGGTCCTTCTACCAAGACACAAGATGGGTGTTTATCAGCAAATGGCCCTACAGCAGCTGACAGGAGAGGCCGGCTGGCAGTGGAAAGCGGGCATCCACTATTGAGCCTGGTTGTTCTCTGGCTTGTTTCTATGTAAGCCAAGCATTGTTCCATCCAGTGCTAAGTCAAGTGTGTTTTTCTTGGTGACTCTGATATGAAGATGCAGTGGGCAGAAGTGCTTTAACTTCTACTGCTGGTGGTTGGCATAGGGATGATCTTTGCTATCCCTCACATAGTTGGAGTCCTCCCTGGGACTAGTAACTGGTGCACAGCATTCTGTTCAACAGTGCTTTTCTGTCTTCTTCTGGTATTATTCCCATTATGCATATGTTACACCTTTGGTAGTTGTGCCAGTTATTAGAAATTCTGTTCCACTTGTTTATTTTTTCACTCTTCTTTCTCTTTACTTTTCAGTTTTGGTGGTTTCTCTTGAGATAGCCTCAAGATTCTGTCTCCAGCTGTATCCAATCTACTAATAAGACCATCAAAAGCATTCTTCATTTCTGTTAGGTTTTTTTTTGGAGGGGGGGCTCTCTAGCATTTCTTTTTAATTCTTAGGATATCTGTTTTTGCATGCTGTTTATTCATTAGAGCCCTTAGAATATTAATCCAGATGTTTTAAATTCCTAGTCTGATAATTCCAAAATCCGTGTCACTTCTGGGTCTGTTTTTCATGCTTTCTCTGTCTCTACAAACTATGTTTTTGCCTTTTAATATGTCTTGTAAGTTTTTCTTGATAGCTGAATATGGTGCACTGGGTAAAAGGAACAGCCATGAATAGGCCTTTAGTAATGTGGTGGTGAGGTGGGGGAGGAGATGAAGCATTCTGTAGTGCCCTGATTAGGTCTCAGTCTTTAAGTGATTGTGTATCTCTGGACCATGAACATCACACAAGCTTCTCATTCCTCCTCACTCCCTTATGTGGGACAGAATGGACAGAGGTACTGGATTTGGATGTTTCCTTTTATCCATGTGGAAGAGTAGATCTAGCTGGAGTTGAGTATTTCTCTTCTCCCAAGTCAGTTAGGCTCTGATAAAATCCAGCTGATTACAATTTGGTTAAATAGTTTCTGCTATGGGCAGACCTTGTTAAGGAAAGAGTGCTCTTGGGTGTTTCAAAATGGTCCCCGCCCCCCCCCCCCCCCCCCCGCACTTGTTTCCATGGAGGTTTCAGTTTATGGATTTCTGCCGAGGTAAGTTGTGATTTTCAGTATATGTCTATTGATGTCTCCAACTTTATGGATAGCAAATTGCCCTGTGTTCTCAGTTCTCTTACACATCTGAGAAGCACTGTTGATTTTATAGCCCGTCCGCTTTTTCATGTTATTAGGATGGAGTGGTAACTTTCAAGCCTCTTATGTGCTTCACTGGAAACCCAAAGACTTGGCTTGGTTGTCTTTAATCTGGGTTTAACTAGTGGGACTTGATCCTCATGGAAAGCATGTGACCCTTCTCATAGAATTACTTTTGTTCCTTAACATACACGAGGCCATTTTGCTTAGCAGTTGTGGATATGGGAGGCCTCCAAAAACTCATAGTCTCTTCTCCAGCATATTTCTGTTTGTGGTTAGCAGTTTAAGTAGAACTTTCACATGCACATTTGATCCTTGGCATCAGTGAGATTGGTTAGGATTTGCATTTTCTTCATTTTACAAAAGAAGGCATTGAAAGATTGATTTGGGCAGTCATACAACCTTATTTATTCAACCTGAATGTCAGCAATTTCTAAGCACAAGTATATTTTGTTTATCTTGATCACCTCAGTGCCTTGCAAGCTCCTGGCATATAGTTGGTGTAGTTAATGATTGGTGAATACGTAAATAAATAAATATGAAATTAGAAACTAGACTTCTAGTCTTTTACTCATTCCATTTTACTAAGGGGATTTTAAATTTAAAAATATTTTGAAGCTTTATGTCCCTGTCATTAGTATTTACTATCATATTCCCAAAAGATACTCCTGGGGGATATACAGTGCAGAAGCACAATGGCATCAAGTTTTAAATTACTTTGTAGCTGACTACTGTGCACAGAGCTCATGCCTAATTTTGTCGTTTTGTAAAAAAACTTGTATTTCTTCAATAAATGTTTCTATCTCCCTTGCTTAAATTAGATCCAATTTTAACTTCAGCACTTTCTCTCACTGAGTATTCACTTGCTAATTCATTTAAACTTATGTGTAGACATTACACGGATGCTACATTCATATCTTGCCCTGACTAAATGGACAAAAAAGGCATATTTATTAGTTGGTAAATATGATTACTCTTCATTTTAAATTTCCACAAAGGCATATAAAGCAGTAAGGAAATGTGCTGCATGTGCTATGTAAATTTCTTTTTTTTTTTATTTTTTTATTTTTTTATGGATATACAGTAAACGGAGTTCTGAAAATCTGAAATCTATTGTATTTTCGGTGGTTTATTTTGGGTGATTTATAACCTTAACACTGCTTCTAGCGGCAATCAAAATGACAACTGCATATTCATTCATGAACTTGATCTGTGGAGAAGAGAAATCCCTACATATGATTTAAGCAAAAGGAGAGTAGAGAAAATGAAATTTGTAGAAACTAGGTGTTACTGTCCATTATAGTTGCTAAAATTACCTCCAGGTTCTCAGAGAAGGGGCAGAAAGAGTGCCCAAGTGTTGGCTAATAATTCAGAAGGATGTAAAATGAGATTAGAAAAGGAAAGTTTAAGGTCCATATAACAAATATGTGTGAGCTGGAGTGGTACATTTTCTCATCCAGAAACAAACAAACAAAAAAACACCTGAAGAGAAACTTTAATGGGAAATCTTAAACTTTGGGAAAATTAGTCTGTCTGTCAAACTTCATAATATGAATTAGGTAAGAGTTTTCCTCGCCTCAGGGAGTGAGAGGGCTATTGGTTTTAACTAATGAGATTTCATGGAAATAGATGAATTCAAGAAAAGAATAATTGCTCTAATATTTTTACCCTTCTTAATGGTTAGGATCAAGAAAATTACCTATCCATATATACATGTTTCTCAGTGTAGTCCTTTTAAAAAATTTAGACCTTCAGTAAAAGACTGTACACTCAAGGAAATGTGTATATTTTCTTAAGTACATTGTTGGAACCCAAGGGGGAGGAAGTAAATACATAGTGTACTGAGGCAGCAAGAAAAACAAAAAGATGAAGGGGTATGAAGATAACAAAAAAAAACGGAAAGAGAAAGAAAAACGGGAGACATCATTATAGTAGTTCTGAAGTTGCTAGTTAATATATTACTGGTTTTTAGGTTTAAAGTTTATTAGTACTTAAGACTTCCAAAAAGATGTAAGAAATTTTGTATCAAGTACCTACATACTTACCAACTGGCTCAAGAAAATAGCTTGATTCAGCTAAATCTTCACAAATCTTTCCTTGGCACAGCCAATGTCTCCTCTAGAAGTAGCCCGACATTCTTATTTAGCACTGTCATGAATTTCTTTATAGTTTTCTATATATGCAAAAATTCCTAAGTAATACATAATTTTGTCTTGAATATTTAAATCTTTATATAATTGGTTTCAATGTGTAACTTCAATTTTTTTCATCCAACATGGTGTTTGTGAGATTTATTTATATTCATTCTTTTTGCCTATGGTATGAATATACCAGCATTTATTTATTCATTCTCCTGCTATAAACATTTAAATGTTTTTTCTTTCTTTCTCCATTTTTTTATGATGTTATTTTTATACATTCTCCCAAGTGATTGTACCAATGCCCAGTCCCACCAGCTATGTATAAATATTCCTGATGTTTCTCTGCTTTGCCAACATTTGATATCAAGCAACTCTTAAAATGTTTGCCAACTCGATTATTATGAAATGGGATTTCATTGTGACCTTAATATATTTTTTCTTAATTACTAATAAAATAGAGCATCATCATTTCATATGTTTATTTGCCTCTTTTTTGAATTGCCTATGCATCTTGCTTTTTACGTGTTTAGCAGTTAAAAACATATTATAGCTATCTGTATAGTATACTATACATAAATATACACAAATATAAAAATTAAATATTTTTTAGGCTCTCTTTCCACTTTTGTAGTGTATCTTAATGAAAATAATTTTATATTTTAATTCAGTCAACATACAAATAAACTCATCACCTAGATTCTTATCCCTATTAGATTCTGTATGACCCACTGAGACCTACAGACTTCAATCTATAACCTCTTTCTCTCCTCTTTTTACCTTGCCTATAACCTTCATTGTCTTGCTTTTTTTGTAAAAGTCTGAAAAATCTGTACCCTAAATGAATCCAACTCTTTGTACTCATCATTTACACTGGTACTCTTGCCTGCATTGGATAAGGAAAGCTCACAACCATGATGGCTGGCCCACTAGAACTCAGAATCCCCCCACTCTACTGCTCTCATAGGTAACTATTTCCTGCTTTCTTCTTACATTTAAAACTCTCTTATCCATCTTTACTCTCAGCTTATGACCTTGCTTATTTCACTAAAGACAGAGAAACAATAGGAATAAAATGCCACATACTTTCTCCATCACAACACCCAGGAAACTTCCAACTGTGTGTACAGTCCCTACATCACTCCTACACCCATGTCATGCTCTTAGCTAAAGTGAAACCTTTGTTGGATAACCCCTCCATTTTATTTGCTCAATTATCTTTTGAGCATGTCTTCCCTTTCTCTTTTATGCATCATCAATTTTACCTCTTTATTACTATCATTGTACAAATAAATAATGCTTTTTCATACACTTGAAAACAGGTCTCTCTGGATCCTACTTCCTCTCCAACTAGCATCCCTCAGCCTCATTTCTCATCTCCCTTTTATAACTAAGCTACCAAGAAAAGTTACGTGTAATTGCTTCTCCAGTTTTCTGCTTTGACTCTCCCGTTTTAAAGTTTTTGTTTTGAAAAATTCAAACATACACAAAATTAGATAATGGATAATGAAATCTTATATTCCTGTCACCCAGATTTGATAATTATTTGCCCTACTATCTACATATCCACCCCTTTTCTCTCTCTCTCTTTTAGCTTAAATATATAAAAGCATGTTTAACTTCTCTACTCACTTCACCATAATGACTTTTGTCAAGGTCAACTATGACCTCTACTTTGCTAAGTCCAGTGGTCAGTTCTCAGTTCTCCTCATACTTGGCTTATCACCATTTTATAACGCTGATCACTTGTCTTGTTGGAACCATTTCCTTCACATGCCTTCCAGTGTATTCTGTTTCTCTGGCTTTCCTCCTGTTACACTGGACACTCCTCTGCAGTTTCACTTTCTGGCCTCTCTCTAAATGAAGGCCTTGAAATTTAGTTTCTGGACCTCTTTTGTTCTTTGCCTTGATTTCTTCCTGAGTAATCTAGTCCAGTCTGAATTTAAGTGCTGCTTAAATATCTAATGATTTTCCTGTTATATCTCCAGACTGGTTCTGTTCTAAATCTGACTCATATGTTCAACTATTTTTCTTGTCAGTATCCCTAAGATGTCTAATAGTCATCCCAACTTTGTCCCAAATTATATTTACAATCTTTTCACCTCTTGTCAGCAATATCATCCTTTAATACTTCCTAATCTTTGAAAATAGCATCTTCACTTGCATAGTTTCTCAGGCCATCAAAATTATTGTTTTTCTTCCATATCCAACATCCAATCTGTCACCTAATGCTTTTGGTTCTACTTTTGAGTTAGATCTCAAATCCGAACAATACTCAGCTACATTGTTACCACATTATCATTTCTAATGGCATTATTATAATAGCCATTTACCTGGTCTGGTCTCCATATTTGGCTTATCATGTTCCTCTATAGAGATAAAGTAATCCTAGAATATAGAAGAATATGTATGTCCTATGTATATATAGTCTATAAGCCACATCATGTCATTTTTTTAGCTCTAAATGATTTTTATTTTCATCAGAGTATAGGCATAACTTATTTTACTGTACTTTGCTTTATTTTGCTTCATAGATAGTGCTTTTCTTTGTTTTGTTGTTTTTGTTTTTCGTTTTCCAAATTGAAGGTTTATGGCAGCCCTGTGTTAAGCAAGTGTATAGGCAGATTTTTCAAACACCAGTTGCTCACATTGTGGCTTTGGGTCACATTTGGTAATAGTGGAAATATTTCAAACTTTTAAAATGTTATTATAGTTGTTATAATGATTTGTGATCAGCAATCTTTGATGCTACTATTGTGATTGTTTTGGGAAGCCACAAAAGAGGCCTATGTATGATGGTAAACTCACACGTTGTATGTTTGCTGACTGCTCCACTGACCAGCCATTCCCTCATTTCACTCTCTCTCCTCAGGCTTCTTTATTCACTGAAACACAATCTTATCGAATGCAGTTAGGTCAGTTGATACCTCTACAAGGGCCTCTAGGTATTCAAGTGAAAGAAAGAATTGCATGTTTCTCTTTTTAAATCAAAAGCTAGAAATGATTAAGCCTAATAAGAAACCATGTCAAAAGTTGTGACAAGTTGAAAACTGGTCCTCTTGCACCAAATAGTTAAGTTAGTTGTAAATGCAAAGGAAAAGTTCTTAAAGGAAATTATAAGTGCTACTTTAGTGAACACACTAGTGACAAGAAAGTGAAACAGTTTTATTGCTGATATGGAGAAAGCTTTAACGATCCAGATAGAAGATCAAACCAGCCACAACATTCCCTTAAGCCAAAGTTTAATTCAGAAAAAGGCTTTAACTCTCTTAAGTTTCATGAAGGCTGAAGGAGGTGAGGAAGCTGCAGAAGAAAAGTTTGAAGATATCAGAGGTGGGTTCATGGATTTTAAGGAAAGAAGCTATTTCCATAACACAGAATTGCAAGATGAAGCAGCAAGTGCTAATAGAGAAGCCACAGAAAGTTATCCAGAAGATCCAGCTAATATAATTAATAGAGATGGCTACACTCTATTAATTCTTCTTATTAGAAGAAGATTGCCATCCAGGGCTTACATAGCTAGAGAGGAGAAGTCAATGCTTGGCTTCAAAACTTCATAGGACTCCTGACTCTCTCTTGTTAGGGGTTACTACAGCTGATGACTTGAGGTCAAAGCCAATGCTCATTACCATTATAAAAAAATCCTAGGGCCCTTAAGAAATAGGCTGAATTTACTGTGCTTGTGCTCTACAAATTTACCAATAAAGCCTGGATGACAGCACATCTGTTTGTAATATGGTTTACTGAATTATTTAAGCCTGCTTTTGAGACCTATTGGTCAAGGGAAAAGTTTCTTTTTAAAATGTTACTGCATGTATGGAGCTCTGATGGAGATATACAACAAGATTAACATTGTTTTCATGCCTACTAACACATCTATTCTGTAGCCTCTGGATCAAGGAGTAATTTCGACTTTTGAGTCTTCTTATTTAAGAAATAGGTTTCAGAAAGCTCTTGCCTCCATACATAGTGATTGCTCTGATGGATCTAGGCAAAGCAAGTCAAAAACCTTCTGGAAAGGAGTTACCATTCTAGATGCCATTAAGAACATGCTTCATGAGAAGAGGACAAAATATGAACATTAACAGGAGTTTGGAAGAAGTTGATTCTAACCCTCAGAGATGACTTTCAGGGGTGCAAGACTTTGTGTAGGAACTAATTGAAGATGTGGTAAAAATATCAAGACTACTAGAATTAGAAGTAAAGCCTGAAGATGTGACTGAACTGCTGCAATCTCATTTTAGGCTTAAGTGGACGAGAAGTTGCTTCTTATGGATGAGCAAAGAAAGTGATTTCCTGAGATGGAAACTACTCCGGGTACAGATCCTGTGAAGATTGTTGAAATGACAGCAGAGGATTTAGAATATTACATAAACTTAGTTGATAAAGCAGAGGTAGGGTTTCAGAGGATTAACTCCAATTCTGAAAGAAGTTCTACTGTGGGTAAAGTGCTATCAAATAACAGTGCATGCTACAGAGAAATCACTTGTGAAAGGAAAAGCCAATCTATGTGGCAAACTTCATTGTTGTCTTATTTTAAGAAATTGCTGCAGTCACCCCAACTTGCAGTAGCCACTAACCTGATCAGTCAGCAGCTGTCAACATCTAGGCAAGACTCCACAGATTATTGACTTGCTGAGAGCTCAGATGATGGTTAGCAATTTTTAGCAATAAAGCTTTTTCTAATTAGGAGATGTACACTGTTGTTTTAGACGTAATGCTATTGCACATTTAATGGGCTATAGTATACTGGAAACATAGTTTTTCTATGTACTTGGAAACCAAAAAATTAATTTGATTCACTTTATTGAGATGTTCTGGAATGAAACCTGCAATACCAAGGTATGCCTATAAAAGCCAAAGTCTTTCAAGCTTATAAGGTGAGCATACATTTATCCTCTAAGCCAGAACACTTTGAAGAGTGGAAGACAATAAAAATGATTTAGAGCATAGGATTTTGAAATACACCCTTATGAATGGGCAAATTGGATTAACTATATTTGTAGATGTCAAAGAATTATATTAAAGAAATATTTTCACAACTAAAATTTTCTCCCCAATCAGTGGTTGTTAAAGCAACATTTAAAAACAAAATATCTTATTAAAAATTATCATAGCCCATAATTATTCTTATACACTTTCACATATTTTATCATGGCTTAGCTGTAACTATGTCTAATACTAGGTCACTGGTATTTTTAAGTACAAAAATTTACCATGGCTTAATTAATTTTATTTTTTAAATATTTTTTCAAATATTCCTTGAAGATGCATTGTATGATTAATTTGAAAGTGATGATACTTTCAATGTGTTCTTGTTTGCAAACTGTCAATAATTTTGAGCTGCCAAAATTTTTAGACCTAAAATTTTGGAAGGCGCTCCATTTGTTGAATTCTTTAAATATTTTTAATTTCTTATTTTGAAAAGAAAATATCAACATCTAGAGGATTTTTTTAAAATGTTCAATATCATTGTAGGACCTTTAGCTTTATTGACAAAGCAGTTGTTCAAAGAGTCAAACATTTCCAAAATATTATTGATATGGGCAGCAAAAGAAGAAGTTACATGCTCTCATGTAGAAATATCTGTCTATATCTCTTTGTATATGAAGTATTTAACATTAACTTAATGAGGAAAGTTGTGTGGGAAATTAACATATGCATATATGTATGTGTTTATAAATTTGATAATTAGAGCTCTTATTTTTATTTTCAGAACACTGCTGTTTGCGATGAAAATTATGTGTGCACTGTACTTAAGAATATCTTTTTATATTTTCAACTTAATAAGAACATTAGTACAATAATGCTGTCCCTCAACATTTGTATTTGTTTCATCACTGCAATGCCAGACTTTCTAACTGAATTAACAAAATATTTCTGCAGGAATGCTAGTTATTTGACATTTGAAAGAATTGACTTTGAAGAAGTTTATTTTTACCCATAAATTATATGAAAAGTTCAAATCATTATTAGAGCTAAACTTTTCTGAAGCCTCAGACAGCACAGATATGAAAATAGAATCTTTTACCTGTTGGTAAAATTCTTTTGCAGCCATCATTCTGCTCTTCATACATACACAAGAGAAGTAAATAATTTACAAGGAACTTGTGATTTAAAAGAAAAGCCACACTTAACAGAGTGACATGTAAATGAGCATTTTGTGATTACCAGCACTAAATCATTATCTTGTATGTAGTCTTCTTAAGAAAAGAAAAACACCAATGTGTAAAGTAGACAGTAGCTTTTTAGAGAAATCTCCAGCAGATTTTTCTTCCTGGTTTCATGTGGTCAGTGATATCTTTATAAGCCCCCTGGAAGATGGCCAATGTTGATATACAGCAATAAAAGCAGCGTCACTGTACAGATGTTACAAATATTTGCCAATGTGAGAGTTTGGGATATAGGACAAGTCTATGAATAACGCCAAAGAAACTTAATTCTAAGGATCTGAAAGTATGACTATCATTGAATATCATATTCTCCTATAATGCCATAATTATGAAAAGGACTATTTTCTTCCGCAGAACTGATAGTGAAAAATAAAAGTCAGATCATGATTTATGAGCATCCTGATAACTATAATTATAGCTAATCCTTTTATGCTGTTTAGTGTGTGTCAGGCACTGTTGAAAATAATTTAGATATATTAATACACATCATTCTTTTTTTTAAAGGATTTTTTATTTATTTGATAGAGACAGAAAGAGACAATGAGCATTAGCAAGGGAAGTGACAGAGGGAGACAGAGAAGCAGGCTTCTCACTGAGCAGGAAGCCTGACACAGGGCTTGGTCCCTGATCCCAAGATCATGACCTGAGCCAAAGGCAGACACTTACCTGACTGAGCCACCCAGGTGTCCCAGTACATGTCATTCTTAAGGACAACCCTATGAGGTAGGTGGTATTGGTATTCCTATTGACAGAGGAGGAAACTGACAGCCAGAGAAGTTAAATAACATGCATTGGATTACATGGCTAAAATGTGGAAAATATGTGCTAAACCTCGGTGCTATGAGATTGAATTGTATCCACACAGGGGATTAGAATTTTAACATAACGTTAGAGCCCTAATCCCCAGTGTGACTGTATTTGGAGATAGGGACTTTAGGAAGTAATTAAGGTTGAATGAGGTGATAGGGTGGTGCCCTAATCTGATGGGATTTATGATGTCCTTATAAGAGGAGGGGGAGATACCAGAGATTACTTGTGTCCTCTGTCTCTCTGCCAGGTGAAGGTATAGCTAGGAGGTAGGTATCTGAAATCCAGCAAAAGAGCTCTCTCCAAGAGCCAATTGGCTTGCACCTCTATCTTAGACTTCTTACCTCCAGAAAAAAGAGAAAGATATTTCTGTTCAGCCACCCAGGCTATCGTACTTTGTTATGTCAGCCTGAGCAAAAAATAATCTACCAGGCAACTTGGCACCAGAGTCTTTGCCTCTTACCAGTAAAAACTCCAGGTACAGCAATGACTCATCCAAGTCTCTTCAAACTTGTATTCTGGAGGGCCCAAGTCAGCAGAGTGAAATGAGCAAATGGGCATTCTCATACGGTCGTGTTTCCTAATGCTGCTGTAACAAAATAGCACCAACTCGGTGGCTTAAACAACAGGAATTTATTC
Organism: Canis aureus; assembly: GCF_053574225.1. Lineage (NCBI taxonomy): Eukaryota > Metazoa > Chordata > Mammalia > Carnivora > Canidae > Canis > Canis aureus. The sequence continues at coordinate 9,357,940 of NC_135618.1, forward strand.
TCTCACATTTATGGAGACTAGAAGTCTGGACTCAACGTGTTAGGAGAACCATGTTTCCTCTGAAGGCTCTAGGAAAGAGTATTTCCTTGTCTTTCAGCTTCTGGTGACCTCAGGTGTTCTTAAATTTGTGGCAGCATAAATCCAGTCTCAGCCTCTGTCTTCACACGGTCTTCCTTGTATGCCTTTCTGGGCACCCCCTTCTCTTCTTACAAAGACGCCAGTCATTGGATGTAGGGCTGACCCTAATCCAGTACGACTTCATTTTAACTTCGTTATATCTGCAAAGATACTATTTCAGATGAGGTCCCATTCTCATATTTAGTTGGACTTGAATTGGGCAGGACACTAGTCAACCTGCCACATCATCGTGAGGAAGCCTAGGTAAAGAATTTAGAACTACTTACCCCTCCAAGAAACCAGGAAAGGGATAATTTTAAATGAGCCATCTCCCTTTCTTCCGACTTTTTTCTGAATTTGCTGCTCAGAAGGATTAGGCTGGATTCTATCCTCTTTTCCAGAGCAAACAAGAAACTAACTTCTTTCAAATTTCCTGTGTTTTGAAGAGAGGGTTGTAGGATTTAGAGCTATGTATGTGCTGGAAGAGAACTAATTTCAGAGAACAAATTTCAGAATTAATTTAGAATTAGGATCACTCTGGTACATATGAATCCCAACCTTCTCTTAAGCAAATATTGTGTTGGAAAAACTGATTGAGCTTTAGGAAACCATAATATTGAGATTTATTGGGGGCGTACTTATCTTCCTGATAAATATTTAAAACTATAGGTGTTATTTTTTGAAAATCATCCTGAAAGTGTTGTCATCTACATTTTTTTTTCATTATTGGGTTGGAATAAACATACAATGCTATGAAAGATAATTTGCACATTTATTTATATTGTTAGTTCCCAGATATAAAGAAGAACAGAATGTAAGAAGATGAATTGAGAACAATTAAGAACTTAAAAAGATTTTAAGAAAATACAGGAGGCTTAGAGCCGGAGGGAAAAGGTCTCTAATTTATGAACATTGATTACAGATTTGAACATAATACCTCAAAATACCTGTGTTGTTTGAGATCTTGAATTTTGGAATATGGTGAGGATGGACAAAGGTCACAGTGGCAGACCAAGAAAATCTTAAAGCAAAATGTGGTAAGCTGCTGTGAATGGATGGGGCCAATGCCATTGGTCTGTTCATAGATGATGATAGGCAAGAGCCTTCTTTGAACAACTTGTCTACTAAACCTGGGAAGCACTTCCTGCTGTACAGAACTGGGAGTTTACATGAAAGACCAAAGAAGTCTTCTGCAATGGAGCACAGGAAATGATTAGAACCCTGACTTCTTTAGCTCTACTGAAGTTTAGCATAAAAAGAAAAGAGTCTTATCTAGTAGGGATAATCCAGACAATGTCAGAATATTGGAAAGACTAAAAGAAGGCTCTAAGAGGGCCCCATCTTAAGAGACAAAGAGTGTGGACTTGTGGCGGAAGGACAGCAGTGACCGGCCCACTGGGGAGAGGGCAGTGTTGACTTGAGGCATAGCATGTAGCTGATTTAGGAGCCCATTCAGATTCAGTGTGTTTTCTGAGAAATGGACAGATGTGTGAATTGAAAGTGCTGTGCCACTAAAGAGGGTACTACTGCAGATCCAGGTGGCTTTGTTGTGGTTGGTGTCTGATTAAATGGAAGCGAGAAGAGCACATCCTTCTCCGATCTATGATTCCATGGAGACAAGTTGTTTTACATCTTGGAGAATTGCTGGCACCTTTAGGTGGGCCATACAAGACTCTAAATATCTGGCTCCACCATCAGCAATGCCAGTCCACCGGGACTAGTAGGCTGTGAGGCTGGAGGCAATTGGAGCCACTTGAGGGAGTGTGGGAGCCCATCACTTGTGGAGTTCAGCCTTGAATGATACCATTGGCAACAGGGGAGCTCTGGCAAGGATTGGTTTATGGACAGAGTATTGGCAACTCCAGGGGTTTGTGTGAGCATTTCTGTGGAGAGTGAATTCTGGGAAAATGAAAATGACCAGAGATATAGCAGCTTCAAGGCACTATCATCCAAGCATAACTATAAATGGCTTCTCACTTTTGCCATAAGGCTAGTGAGACATTAGGAGGTTCTCCGTGACAAAGCAACGTGTATTAGGGCAGGGCCGAGGTGGTTAATAGCTGAGAGGTTGGAGTTAAACTTCTTGCATGGGAAGTCTGGCTCTATTATTTACTAGTTTGTGAATTTAGAGGGTAAATGGATTTCCCTATGCCTCAGTTCCTTTCACCTGCAAAAGGGAGCACAATAGTGCCTTTTTCATGAAGTTGTGAGTTCCAGGGTCTCAAATTAGTAAGTACTTAAAGGAGAGTCAGGACCATACTGATGTAGTTTTGAAATGTAGGTGAGGTTTGGTGGGGTGAGGTCCGGACCTGACAACCAAGAAAGAATTCTCGAGACATCTTTGGTACAAAATGGCGGTTTTACTAAAGCACAGGACAGGACCCAAGGGCAGAAAGGGGTGCTGTGCCACTGGGGTTTGAGGGGTGGCTGATTATATACATACTTGGGAGTTGGAGGAGGTAGGAAAAGAGGAAAGGGAGGTTTCAAAAGGATTTTCATATGCTAAAGAGGACCTGCAAGATACCTGAGGCCTTGCCATTGTCAAGTTATGGCTGTTTTTCCCTCTAGCAAGGTATTAACATTAAGGCAGTTGGGAACTTCCTGGAGGAATGTCACACATATTCCACCCAGAAGTTGGGGGAAGCGGTTACAAGTTGTCAGCTTGTACTTTGTCCTCCTCTAGCCTACTGTTCCCTCATCAATAGTACATCTATCCTCTATGTGTCTTTAGATAAGGGTCAACCAAGGAAATGGAAGAGAACAAAGGAGAACTGTGTTTTTAAAAAAGATAAAGATAAAAGGTGAGAGGCTGAATTTGTTACCATTTTAGGGACACCATTCATGGACTCCGTGAACACGGATTGCACACCTTCTGTGTATCACACAGGATTGCCTGGTTGCAGCCCTAAAGCAAGAAACTCCAGCAATAGGTGAACTGATCAGAGACGGGTACTGGCATCTGTTGTCTTCCATTAGAATTGCCACTGAACCTCGGCCTGGACTCTTGGCCAGCCTGAATGGTTCCCTCCCCAGGTGAAAACAGGCTGTGCTCCTGCCTAAGGGAGTTCCCCTAAGAGTTCTTTCCCAGGCTCCTCTGTGGGTGCTTAGGGCATTGCTAGACATTGAGAAGCAGCAGGGTAGTGATACGTGAAACTGACTGTGGCACCAGACATTTGGGGGACGGTGGTATTAAGTAAGGAAACACATGTAGAAACCCTAATAATAGGCACATTGTATGCTCCTGTCATCAGGATGTCGTATTTCTTAGATAATTCTCGTCTTCTGGTTCTCTTAGAAATTCAGCATTGGTCAAATACAGAGCATCACTAAGCCACCAAGCATAATGGCTCAGCCTTCAGGCTTTGGACCTACTCCTTGTATTCAAATCCCAGTTCCTCCACTTAGGAGCTGGGTGACCCGGGGCAAGCTTCAGGCTCTTCATCTGTGGTGGGAATGATAAAGAGCTCTAGCTTTTACAGGTTTGTTGTGAAGATTCGATGAGTTAACACATATGAAACCTCCAAACATCGCCTAGAGCATAATAAATGGCCTGAATAGACGTTAAATGCTACTATTAATATAATCGTGCAGCAAAACACCAGGAAAAAAAATAGTATCAGAAAAAATTTCACAGAAGATGTAACAAAAGAGTGACAAAGTCAGATTTGCATTTTCCATAAAAACTTTGATAGCAGAGTCCTTTCCCTACTGATCATCGCTACCCCTGGTTCCAGTGGGGCCATATGCAGGAAAAGGCTGGAGTAAGGACTGCGGTAGCAGCAGTAATGAAGGTTAAAGCAGAAAGCTCATGAAGGATCTCTCTCTCTCTCTCTTTTCTTATTTTTATTTTTAAAATATGTATTTTTAAGATTTTATTTATTTATTCTTGAGAGACACAGAGAGAGAGAGAGGCAGAGACACAGGCAGAGGGAGAAGCAGGCTCCATGCAGGGAGCCCGATGTGGGACTGGATCCTGGGACCCCAGGATCACGCCCTGAGCCAAAGGCAGACGCTCAACCACTGAGCCACCCAGGCATCCTTCTCTCTCTCTTTTTTTATGTAGGCCCCTAGTCCAACATGGGTCTTGAACTCATGACCCTGAGATCAAGAGTCACATGCTCTACTGACTGAGCCAGCCAGGTGTCCCAAGGAGCTCCTGAATACAGGATATTCTGAGGTTAGGGCCACAGGCTCATTTAAAAACCTACCACCTGGTGAGTCTGAAATCTAGTCTTACCACAGCCTAGGGTGTCCTCCTTGATGTGCTTGCTTGCCTGCCTAGCTCCGCAGCCTCACTTCCACTCTCCCCACCAGCACCCATCTGTCTTTTCTTTTCCTCCCATATCCCAAATTCTAAGCTCATTCCAGCCCCAGATTTCTGAACTCGAAATTGCCCCTGCCCAAAATTGCTCAGCCTCTGGGGTCTCCCCACTGGGCACTGCTCACTGAGGCCAGGTTTCCCCGAGCACTTATGGAGAAGCCCCCGCAGACCGTAGGCATTTTCCGTCTCACCACCTTGCATTCTTGTCTTCTCTGCATTTATCATCGCGCAAAATTATCTTGTTTATTTGCTTACTTGTGTAGTGAAAGCATGGATTTTTGTCTCAACCGTTATTTTTCTTCTGTCTTTAGAAAAGTGCATGGCATACAGTAGGAGATCAATAACTATTTGTTATGGATGAAAAATATTCTGGCTCCTTAGCAGAAGGGGGTTGGGATTTAGAGGTGAGCTATCCTCAGAGCCTGCCGCTGAAGGGCGCGCACAAAGTCGGGCACAGACATTTTCAGGCCTTTTCACTTCTAGGATCGAGTTCTCTGTCTATGCCTGGGGTTGCTTGGCTCATCTTAAAAGGTGAGTACAAGCCTGTAATCCTCCGGGTATCGTTCAGACTGAACGTGGCAGGATTAGCTCTGTCTTCTCTCTTTCCATTTATGATTAAAAAATGCAGAACTAAAACAACATTAGTTAAATAGGTGAATGGGAAAAAAAAAAAAGAATTTGGGACCTGTCTCAGTTTTATATGGATTTTTAACATTTTGTTAATGTAGTATTTCAAATTCATGGGTAACAGATTGGCTATTCAACAAATGATGCTGAGAAAACTAGTTAGCCTTTGGGGGAAAAGTGTAATGAAAATCCATACCTCACTGAAATCAATTTCAGATAGAGCAATGCATGTAATATTAAAAAGTAAAATCTCAACAACAGTTGAAGAAAATAGAAGCGAATACTTTAGAATCTTTGATAGAGGACAACTTTTCTGTGCAGGCCATCAAGCCAGAAGCTGTGAAGGACGTGGTTGACAGGGTTGCCTAGAAAAACTTTCAAGGTTTCTATAAGGAACGATAGGTCCCATGAACAAAATTAAGAGACATTTGCAAACTGGAAAAACATGCTTACAAAATAACCTTCATGCATTTAGAGATATATTCACGCGCACACACACACACTACATACAATTCAGTAGAAAGCATCTCACCTTCCTAAGGTCACCGGTACTGGTGGCCCCTTAGGAGTCACTTCTCTCCTCTTTCATTTCCTCTTTGCCAGTGTGGTCGAGTTCCCACTGGAGAGGCCGCACTGTCCCCAGAAACATGCTTTGAAGGGTCTCTGCAGCTAGACCAGGAGCCGGTGACTCAGTCATGGTCGGTGGGATATGAGCTGAGGTCCACTGGGCCTCCTAGGAGATGCTTTTCCCTCAATTAAAAGAGGCTCAGATTTAAAAATACCCCCTTTTCTTTTTGACTGGACATTGCTATGCCTGCTGAGGTGCCCTGTTTTGCTACATTTGAAGGATAAGCCAAAAGTGTGAAGTCCAAAGACCAAGCTCGTATGCTAAGGAATTCAATTCCGCATTTAATTTGAGAAATCATGTTAAAGGTGGGACATGATTTTGTACTTCATCATTCTTTTAAATGTCCCTATCGTTTTTCTTTTCTAACGTAGCTGCCTGGGCAGGTTACATCTGTCAATACTCTTTGAAGTTTTTTCTTTTTCTTTTTCTTTTTTTTTTAAATCATGAACATGTCAAATATTTGGATTAATCATCTTTTTGAAGGCTCAGCAAATAAGCCTACCATTTAGGGATCTGATGCCAACCAAGCCCATTCTCTGTGTACAGTTGACAGCCTCAGGGTTTCCTAACAGGCGAGCCACATGGTATTTGTAGTGTTTTGTGCATCAGGAATCCCAGGCAACCAGGCCAAATGGTAAGATGAATGCCCAATGTCTTTAGAGATTGGTTGTGGCTAACTTCACACACTTCCGATCCTTGTTTTAAAGGCCCGGTGGCCTGTTCTCTGGCCCATCCGTGTTCCAATGCTACATGTGCTCAACCACACTGGCCTACTTTGTCCTTGGGCTGCCCTTCTGTACCTACTGGATCATTCATGACCTCCTCTGGGGTTGGTCCTCCAAAACTGGCAAACTCTACTGTATCCTCAGTGGACATCTCCATGTTTTCTCCAACATCTTGTCCTCATGGATAACTGCCTCCTCCCTGTATGAACCGCTTCTGCCCTTTCCTGTTTACTCTCCTGACCCAACATAACTTCTGGCCAGGAGTTAAGCTTTGGTGACCCCCTTTATCTCCATCATCACCTCCAGCACTTTGTCCTTCCACTTTTTTTAAAAAGATATTATTTATTTATTCGTGAAAAACACAGAGAGGCAGAGACATAGGCAGAAGGAGAAGCAGGCTCCATGCAGGGAGCCTGACGTGGGATTCGATCCTGGGTCTCCAGAATCACACCCTGGGCCGAAGGCAGGTGCCAAACCGCTGAGCTACCCAGGCGCCCTGCCCTTCCACTTTTTGTAAATAACACAAATTCTTTTCCCACAAGCCAGTGTGGTGAGGACTGTGTTTGCCTAGTTTACTGTCACCATCCCGAATATATCATCAGTGCTCACAGGGTGAACCCTGCAGTGTCTTGGCTTTTTACTGTGTTGACCTCTTCAACTCCATGACTTTCTATTTTTTTCTACTTTATTTTTCTAAATTTTAAAAAATATTTTTATTTATTCATGAGAGACACAGAGAGAGAGGCAGAGACACAGGCAGAGGGAGAAGCAGGCTCCATGCAGGGAGCCTGACGTGGGACTTGATCCAAGAACCCTGAGATCATGCCTGAGCCAAAGGCAGATGCTCAACCACTGAGCTACCCACGTGTCCCAAAATAATACATGTTAAGACCACAAATGATCCACATCTTCCTAAATTCTTCAGACAATTATCAGTATTTATTTGAACTTTTATCAAGATACTATGTTTCTGACTCACATGTTGAGGTAACTCTCTTTTCTTGGTTTCTATGTCATAATACGCTTTTTGCTTCTTTCTTCTCAGATCACTATTCTCTGCCTTTTTTTTTTTTTTTTTTTTTTTTTTTTTTGTGAGAGTTCATTCTTCTCTACTCACCCAGCAAACACTGGCATTGCCAAGGCTCAGTCTTAAGTGATCTCTTCAAATTTTATACTATATGCTATACTATAATTTTATGCTATATAGTATAGTCTATATCATTAATACCTATGGATTAAAGTTTTCTCAGTATGCAACTGACTCAGAAATATAGGTCTCTAGATTTATCTATCTATCTCCCAAGTTGCCGACAAAGGTATGCAACTGCTAGTTGAGATCTCCTTTTGGATGTGGGGAAGGCACCTCAAACAGAGTATGTCCAAAACTAAACAAATGATTTTTATCCATCTCCCCTAGAAAACAAATAAAAACAAGCACGACATAGGTTTTCTGCCATTATACCAATATTTGTCTAATTGTATGAATTAGAAATCCTCCAAGTTCTGTGCATAATGAAACCCCATGAGTTGCAACTTCCACACAACCTAGGATGCCATCATTCCTCTCCAGGAATACTGTTCTCATGTCACAACCACCTCTCTTCTTCTATCTTTGCAACCATTCCACCCAACACATTTTCCACATAAACCAAATTCAATAAACTCACTGTTTAAAACAATGGCTTTGTTGGGACTCGAATCCTGGGTGGCTCAGGGGTAGATCATCTGCTTTTGGCTCAGGGAGTGATCCCGGGTCTGGGAATTGAGTCCTGAATGGGCTCACTGCGGAGACCCTGCCTCTCCCTCTGCGTATTTCTCTACCTCTCTCTGTGTCTCTCATGAATAAACAAATAAAATCTTTTAAAAAATGCATCTTTAAAAAAATAAATAAAACAATTGCTTTGTCTTACTCTAATTTAAAATATTTTAAGTGGCCTATAGCTATATTGTATGTCTATCTGATATCTCTTTTTCAGCCTCATTGTATACCTGTCTTCCCAAAGGTAAAGAGAGCAGTCAAGATTAACTCCAAAATTTGGCCTGAGAAAATTCTAGGATGGCATTGACATTTCCTGAGATAGAGAAGAATGTACAAGGGGCAGGGGCTATTATTGTTAATATAGTTTTTATTGTTTGCAGTGATAGAAATGTCAAAAGTTGTTATTTTTGGAATATCTATTAAACATCAAAATAGAGGGGCACCTGGGTGGCTCAGTCAGTTAATCTTCTGCTTTTGGCTCAGGTCATGATCCCAGGGTCCTAGGATCAAGCCCCCTGTGGGCTCCCTGCTCAGCAGGGAGTCTACTTCTCCCTCTCCTTCTGCCCTTCCCCTTCCCAGCTCCTGCTCTCTCTTAAATACATACATACATACATACATACATACATACATAAATATCTCAATAAAAAATAAACATTAAAATAGAGATGTTGGGTAATTTGATAGAGGATTTGGGAAATTAAGAAAGAAAATGTCACTGGATCTATTTATTAATTTGGGAGTCATTTTATGAAATTACCTATGAAGTGACTATTAATAGAGAAGAGGCTGAAAGACTGAGCTCTCAAGCAGGGAAACAATTAGAAGTCAAATGAAGGGAAAAACAAAGAATAGTTAGTGAGGTAGGAGAAAAAACAAGAGTGGTGGTGTCTTAGAAGCTAAGGGAAGAAATAGTGGATAACTGTACCTGCAGATCCTGATTCCAGTAAGTTGAGGACTGGATTTTACAACATGTAGGTCACTGGTGAGCTCTATAAATGCAGTCTCAGGGGACTGGTAGAGGTAATATCTTGATTAGATGGATTCAAGAGAAGTGAGAGGGGAGGAAGTAAAATCAACAAATTGTGAATTTCCACAAAAGGAGGTGTATCTGACAAGGTTCACCAATGTTCATAAAAATAAGAAATAGTAGGCTCTCAATAAACATTTGTTGAAGAAAGAATTAAATGAATAAAATAAGTGAAGGGAAAGTCATGATAAAATTACATATATGCATTTAGTTTTATTATTTATTTATTTATTTATTTATTTATTTATTTATTTTTTGCATTCAGTTATTTTTTAATAATTTAGGTCATCTTTTTAAAATTCCAGCTTTCCTTATATAATAATACATAGTATTTTTTTTTTTTTGGTAAAGGAGAATCAACTTTTGATTTTGGTTTACAGTTATATGAATTTTAAGAAACATGTATGGTTTCCACTATTTTCAGGATATAGAACAGTTGTTTCATCTCCAAAAACTCCATCACATTATCACTCTATAGTCACGCCCTCCCTCCATCCCCTTCCAGTGGCAACCACTGATCTGTTCTCCATCACTGTAATCTTACCTCTTAAGAATGTCTTATGAATGGAATCATTTCATATGTAACCATTTATGACTGGCTTCTCTCAGTGAGTCTTTGAGAATCATCTGAGTTACTGTGTGTAACAGTAGTTCATATTTATGGCTCAGTAGTATGCCATTGTATAGAGGTACCATTCATCAGTTGAAAAGCACTTGGGTTATTTCCAGATTTCAATTTGTTATTTAGCAGATAGCCTTTTTGTACAACGTCTATAGTATTAAGTTTCATGTGGTATCACTAAGAAGTACCATTTTAGGAAAGGATAAAGGAAGGTTTTTATTTTTTATAACTATTTTATAAAGTTGCATAAAACAACAAGTTCTTTTCTCTTAAAAGAAAGGCTATTTTAGATTTGATCAGTTTGCAATGTGACCATAACCACTTGTGACATTGTAGGGACTAAGTGCTTTTGAGGTTAAGTTAGTGTTTTGAGGCCAGTAGTATATAGAGAACGCTATAAATATTTTGCATTACAGATGATATTGAAAATATGTTTCTCTACTTATTTTCAAAGCCTGTAAGGCTTTATGTATAAGTACATATGTAATTCTTTTCCCATAGAAAAAAATTGCTGCAACAGTCAGCAAGTGTTTAGAGCCCTGAAAACAATGGATTGTTTCTTTGTGAATCTTCCATATTTTTGTAGTTGTAATAGCCTCTTATTTTAATTGTATTTTATGTACATTAAAAAAAGGCGCTAAAGATAAATTATGTTGGATTTCACTTGTATTTAAATATTATAGAAAAATGTTTTTAAATGTAAAGACAGCGCTCGGGGTAGAATGATTTTGGGATATAGCAAAATAGAGTAGAAATCAATCCTTAATTTAATTCAGTATAAGATCCAGTTGTGAATTTGTTTACAAGCTGATATGGAAATAAATGTGAAGATCTACTTAGGAACCTCACACTGCTAGTCATTTCCAGAAATGACTATGGGAGAACTGGAGAGATATGCTACAGCTAGAAGACATGGGAGGGATGCAGAGATGGAATTCAGGCAGTATCATTTAGGCTTTTATATTAATGTGCCTTCATTTGTACCCATTGGATCATAAGTCTAAGGAAAAATACATGACTGTACTCTCACACACAATAGAGATGCATGATGTGGAGGGATGTATTATGTAGACACACCCACTGGGGGTTAACCAACTGTTCTTATCTTCTCTTAAAACAAAGAAGTTGAGTTAGTGATGGCTTGAAGCCTGTCCCCTTGTTCTTCATCCATATGATTTGAAGACAGGCCAATCTGTTTTCATTAGGTGCATTAATGGAAGTATAATCCATTTTAATGCACGGCTAAAAGCACATCAAGAAAAGCGTATCCCCACATTCCTGTTCAGGGCCACCATGTCCTCAGGATGTATGTGTGGGGCCACCATTTGTATATAATAGAAGCTGGGCATGTGCATCAAGAAGATAATATTATAGTACCTGAGAATTGGAAAGAGCAATATAATATTAGGTTTTTATTGGGGGACAGACATAAAAATGATAGAAATCCCGGTTTAAGAAAAAAAGTATATTCACTTTCACGGTCTTCTTTGGTGGTATTTATAGAAACAAGCTTTATTCTTCTCCAATGGCTTTCCTAACTGTGGAAAAAAAATAAATGATCTCAGTATGATGCAATGTAATATATAAACCCTTAGCCTGTAATTGTCCCACGTACCATTCAAGTACAAATAGCTGTTTGGCTGAAATTCGGAAGGGTTGTTAAGGTGGACTACTTAAAAAATATGCTTCTGATTGAGGACAAATTAAAAGAGTCTTTGGTGTGTCTCTGTGCATACGTTTGTGCATATCTGTATGGAATGATTCTACAGCACATGAAGAGATGGAGGTAAACAATCAATGATCTAATTCAAGTAGGGAATATTTTATTGTCTAAGTGTTGATTTGCTCAGAGAGACTGTCTTTTCAAGGTTGTTGGCTTAAAAAAATTTCAGCACGTTTCAAGCCTTTCTCCTTAAATTCCTCTTTCTGGTCCTAGCAAGACAAAAATAATTTATTTTTAAAAACATCCTAATAAACCTATGATTGATTAAAATGGGGAGATTTAAAAAATTCTAATTATCTTTCCCCAATTATCATTAAGCTTAGTGTGATGAGGCTTAGTGGCCTCCATTACCTTTTTAAAATCGACTGTCCCAGATCCTCACATTCGAATTCAATAAGCACTTCTTGTTTGAAGTAGAACTATTTCCAATAGACAGTTTCCTTAAATGAGGTTTCTAAATAAAAAGGAGAGTTTTCTTCTTTTTCCCCTCTAAGGAGGTGTGGGTGTGGGGCCTGGGCTGGGAGGCCTTATCAGATATAATGTCCCACTGCTGGACTACTTATTGGATAGTTCATAACCCTTAACTGAGAAGGCATGACCTTTCAGAAATCATGTCTTTAGAGACTCCGTGCTCTTTGTTAGGAGCTGTGTTGTTAAATTCAGATAAATCAACACTTGCTTTTACTGAGGATTGTGTCTTTGCATTTTAGTCTATACTGAGTTCAAAGTAATTAAATTTTTACAGCTTAATTTTCTTTCTCAAACACCATATGTGCTGTTTTTATTGTGTTTCTGTGAGGGCATTATATTTCCAAAAAGTCAGTCCTATTATTTAAACCTATTTAGACTCACAACTCCCCATTACTTATATTGGAGCTCTTTTTAGTAGGTTCTAAATGAATGACTTTGTCTATTTATACTTCCTTGGTTTCTGAGGTAATTTATCCTGAATATTTATTACATTGTCATAGGTACACAATCAACTGAAGGGTTTTTTGTTTTTGTTTTTAATCTCAAGATTTTCTAAAAAAAAAATGTGTCTATCAGTGGGGTGCTTGGCTGGCTCAGTAAGTAGAGCGTGTGACTCTTGATCTCAGGGTCAGCAGTTGGAGCCCCATATTGGACGTGGAGCCTACTTTAAAGTCCATACAAAAATAAGCTAAATTTTAAGTATAACCAAAAAGAAAAACAAAACAAACAACAACAACAACAAAAAAACATTTGCTTCAGTTTCAGATCTATTTATTCTTTCTATGGTTGACCCCTTCCCATTTTTCTTTCCTCCTTATCCTTACTTAAAAACAAACAAAAATATTTCTTTTTTCTTTGACAAGGTCCCCTTTTTTTCTTGTCATTCTTGTGAAAATCTTTTATTTTCTTCCTTTGTGAATAGCAGTGGATTTTTTTCAGCTAATCGTTTCTCAGGTTGGAAAAACGTAGGTTCTTTCAACTTCGAAATCTCTTGCTTTTAAAGATTTCTCCAGGAGGTGGCACTAAAACACTGTAAAAAGATAGAGTCACACCTCTGCAATTTTAGTCACCTGGATTAAAAAAAAAAAAAATCTCTGCTGGGTCATGAGGTGGTTGCGTGTAAAGAAGGTATGTTTGCAAACAATAAACATTTTGCACTTACAAAATCTTAGTGAGGCATACATTTAAAGTACTACCCATAGTTTAGTCGGACCTTCTGTGCAAAAGAAATCAATATTCTTCTAGAAATAGTAGTTTATATGAATATGCTTATCTCTGTTGGGGAGAAGGAATTGAGACAATCTTTGTCTCCGAAGAGTTTGCTAAGTGTTGTACAAAATATTATGTTAAATCTGCATAAAAATCAGAATTAGAAATGTATTTATTAGTATCCATATGGTTATGTTCCCATTTTGACACGAGGGAATTGGTACACATACTCTGACGCCTATTAGTGTTAATGGGAATTCTATGTGTAAATCCCTAAGTCCCAGTGCATTGAGATGAAAATCTCCATAAGGATTTTAAAAATCTGGGTTTGTATTGTTTTTGGTTATGAAGAAACTCAAAGTGCGGTAGTTGTTCCTACATCTTTAAACTTAGTAAGGATAAGTTGCACCTGAAACAACAGTCCTTGAAGTGTTATGTATTCCAGTTAAACATTCAGTTTTAGTGTGATGATCAATTCGGAGCCAAAAACTAGAGAGGTTTCTCAGATTGCCAACCCCGAGTTCTGGAACGTAGCCATCCCCAAAGAGCTACCACAGCTGTTCCCATAGTAGCAGAGAGGTTGCTCCTGGGTCTAGCTTCCAAGAAGAAATATCTTCCTTTCGATGCCAGTTCAAGCACATTAAAAACAGCAGAGCTTTCTTCTCCCTCCCAGCCTTTATCTCTGCAGCTCCCTCTGCCTCCCCGCAGTTGGGGTGCGCAGCCTCCCGGGCACCTGTTGCTCCTGGGATCTTTGGAACACCACCTGAAGTTGCAGCTGGTCCCCAGTGACCCTATAGAAATAGATTCTTTCCAGAACACTCCAGGCCCAGGCAACGAGGAGTAAGTATCAGCTGCACTGCAGCAACCAGCTCTTCCTGACTGACACTTCTGGTTTTGGCTCTTAACCGGGAGAATGAAGAGAGGGTTTTAACAGCTGGGAGATCTTCTGCCCTACAGATCTAGAAGATTCTTGTGCCAAGAAAGAAAGCCTTCCATGCAGGAATGCAAGGAGCCTGCCAGTCATCTTCTCAGCTGACTGTCTTTCCCAGCTCTGCTTTTCTGAGCTTCGCCCTGCCTAGATGACTAATAAGTGTGATCCCTTGAAGAGTCTGTGTGGTCTCCATCCAGCTGCATTCTCTGCCTCCCCTGGTCCCAAAGGCTTTCTGGCCCTAGTTAAAAGCCCTTCTGTTCTTGAAAATGTATTTCCCAGTAGCCAGAGACTTCAGTTTTCTGTTACTGGGTAAGTTGATTAGCCAATATTTATTGAGTATCAACAACGTGGCCAGCACTGTTTTACGCAGATTATAGGAAGGATGGAGGAAAAGAGTCCCATTCTTTTCCAGTGTTCTCAACCCTCTTGATTCTGACTAGCTGGGGCTTTGAAGTAAAAGAGCCTTTTATTTCCTCTCCTTCTTCTAGGTTGGCTATGTCTACCATTTCCGTCTCAGCCTGCCGTATTTGCCAAGGTGATAGCTGTCACACATCTATCTGGCCTTCTGTGTTTAATGAGAGGGTTTTAAAATGCATGATTGGAGACCGTGTATACTATAGATAGATAATTCCCTCTGGTTTTAGGAAAAGATGAAAAAGAGTCTTTTATGTTAGCCTGAAAATTCACTCTCCTTTATATCCTGTTGGCTTTTAATTTCTAAAGCAAAAGAAAAAAAAATTTTTTTTTCTTTTTCATTTCATGCTCAAGACCAACTGGAGAAGCACAGCACCAGCACCATGTGGCTAGTAATGATTTGCTTCGCTGATAGAGCAAATTGGTTGTTGACAATCGTTGACAGCCACGGACACTGCCTAATAAGCATAAGAGACATTTTATTGACTATAAGACAAAAGTACTGAGGTGGGTTTTGTCCCTTTAAATTTTTATGGACCATAAAATGGAGACCTTGTACCTTTTAAATTTGAATTTAGTCTGAAATTACAGTTACTTCTACTATTGCTCTACTCATGATCTCGAAAAGGGTATACGTATCTATTCACAGGGGGTAAAGAAACCCCATACAGCAGGTATGTTGCTAAGGAATACTTGCACATGCTCACATGAGGAGAAAAATTCAAAGCAAGAGAAAAATGTTTAAGGGGAGTTCTGAGGTCATTGCTACAACTTTTTGATTTGAAGTCATTACTTCAAGTGGAATATAACAAAATTTCTTTAGCACTGGATCCTCAATCTGTATCTCATTTGCCATATTTAAATTCTTAATCCTTAACACCAATTCAAATACCAGGGCACTTAGTAGCTTCCAGCTTCAGGTCACTATTCAAGGAGAAGTGACAGGCAGTAAAAGCACAAAGGCTTGCTGGTGGGTAGGTAACGGATGTCAAAGATTCATAAACAACAAGAGCTTATCAATTATCTATTAGACGAATGTCTTCTGAGTACTGTGGAAGGCAGTGGGGCGGTGACTGAAAAAATCCCCATTCTCAAAAATTGTCGCTGTTCCCAGGGGACTCATGGTCTGGCAAGGCAGGTCGACACAGAGGAAACTAGAGGACCTAATCACAGCCATAAACCTAGTAATTCTGAATGACACATACCTGCTAAGCATCTAATATACCCCATCTTGCTAATCTTCCCAACAGCCTTATGAAATACATATCATTATCTCCATTTTTACCAATGAGGCCATTAAGGCTTAGCGGGATTACGGTACACGGCCGAGGTGTTCCTTATCAAGGGACAAAGACATCACTCGAACCCAGGATTGTCAGGCTTCTGAGACTGAGATCTTCCTTGTTGTTCCTTCTCTTGGGAATGAAAGGATCAAGTCAAACCTTCTGCCAGGAAGACGCCAAGGTGAGCAGGTAAGATTTCACGGAGAAGGCATTTCTCAGGACTGGGGAATACGTTCTCTTGGCACATTTCATTAGCTAATTTAAAATAGAAGAGTTGGAGTGTTGCTAGGTAGTTTATATTTTATTCCATTTCAAGTTGGAAAAATACCTTGCTTCAAAGCTTTGTGTTTGTATATATTCTTTGTGGGGTGGATCACATTGTAGGCAATTTGGAGAAAATGTTTATAGTTGTACAGGCTGAGAATCTGGTCCTTCCCCAACACATATTTTAATGTATAGCAAAACACAGCCACAGTATAGTCCTGCTGTTCATGAAGCAAAGCTTGATTCTGGGACGTATAAACAGGAGTGTAACTATAGAAAACATGAGCTAATCCTCACAGGCCTTAGCATTTGTACAGCTTTGGTAAGAGCCTTGTGTTTAGCAGTGACCAAAGAAATTTAAACAGATATGCGGAACCTGGAGAGATCCAGGGGAGAGAGCAGGAATGATGTAAAGATTCCTCATGTAGAGAAGGCTGCCTTGTGTAAAGAAAATAATTCAATTCACCCAACACTCATGTGTGAGGGACCCCAGTGGGAAAGGCACAGCCCAAGAAGGCTGGACTCACATCTGTTTTATTAATTAATATGTCCACAGTCCTTTGCCCAGTTCTGGGTACATAGTAGCACCTCAGTTCTTATGTGATGAATTAGGGCCTTAGAATCTAGCAAGAAAAGGATTATTTTTTTTTTTTTTAAGATTTTATTGAGAGAGAGAAAGAGAGAGAGAGAGAGGAGAACACAAGCAGCAGGAGGGGCAGAGGGAGACAGAGACAGAATTCTAAGCAGGCTCCATGCTTAGCACAGAGCCTTCAAGTGGGGCTCTGAACGGTTGGACATGGGGCTCCAACTTACAACCCTGAGATCATGACCTGAGCCCAAATCAAGAGGTGGATGCTTATCCACTGAACCACCCAGGGGCCTCAAAAAAGGATTCATTCTGACTGTATCATCACTGAAGTCTTCATGGAGCACTTTAGTGTTTGAGATAGGCTTTGGATGATGAGGAAACTTTCCACAGGATAAAGAAAATGTACATTTGAGGTGGGGTCAGTCTATGAAGAGATGTAACAGTAAGAGTTTATGTTATCCACGGAAGGCAGACTGCAAGGGCTGCAACTTGGGGTTCATGGGGGGAAAACTGAAACAGAAAACAAGATGAAATTAAACTGATTTCAGGTTATGAAGACTGGAATGTCATGTTAGGAATTTTGTACTTGAGGCAGTAGAGGAAATGAGCACGGGTATTTATTGAACTGTGGTAATACCAAGTTTTAGAGTGGGTAAATATGCAATTTACAAACATTATCTTACTTAATCCTCAAAACCAAGCTGAGGCTTAGAGAGTTGAAGTAATATTCCCAAAGTCACCTATCGGGCTAATCGTGTATCTGTCTGAATCCAGATCTGACTCCAGAGCAGGGCTCGAAACTATTATACTAAACAGCTTTATTATCAAAAGCTTTTGGAGGAGGAAGGGATATGATTGGAACCACATCATCAGTTTAAAGGTTGCATTGGAAAATACAGTGGAAGTAATGAAACCAATAAGATTATTGCAATGGTCCAAGCAAAATGTCATTTAAGGCATAGCTATAGAAATGACAGTGGAAATGAAAAGTAGAGCCTGGCCATGAAAGCAATGTCAAAGGTAATCTGAGAAGGACTCAAATAGTTTGAATTCGGGGATGCACTTGTCATTAATGTTCTCGGGCAAATAATCCCAATTCTTTCCCTTTTTGGACACATGGAATGCATTTTCTGTCTTTTTGTGGTTGGGTGGAGTCACCTGGTTAATTAGAAACAGTAAGCTATACATGGAAGTCAAGTACATTATTCCTTGCCTGAGTATTTAATCACCAATGTTTCCCCATCTCTCTCTCTCTCTCCCTCTCTCTCTCCCTCCCTCTCTCTCTTTCTTAATATCATGACTTACAATATCTGAGAAGGAGAGTTCTCTTTCAGCCTCATTCTTGAGTGGATATAAGGAGCAGAGAGCCTGTTGACCCATCAGAGGCATGTTCTATGAATGACAAAAACAAAACAAAATAAGGCAAACAAACAAAGAAACCCAAAAGACAGTGTTGTTACAACCACTGAGGTTTTAGGTTTATTTGTTACTGTAGCAAAGTTCAGGTTGACTAGTCTTGAGGATGAGGGAACTGGCTAACATTTATGGAGCACTTACTACGTGATGTGTACTACACATGAATGATCATATTTAGTTCTCAGAAAGAATGTAGTAAGTAGACACCATTTTTATCCCTGTATTTCGGTGAGGATCTAAGATACAGAGCTGTTAAGAGAGGTTGGCTGATGATTTCTTAGCCAAATACTCAAGCTGGGATATGAGTCCAGGCAATTTTCCCCTAGTGACAACATTTTTATATATCATGCTACCTTTCATCATGTTTTCTGGTCCGGATAACTGGAGGGTAACTGGGATAACAGTTACGCGCAACGTTAGTTGAAGAGGGAATAGGTTCCTTGAATATGTGTTGAGGGATTATTATATGTAAAAATATTTTTAGGAAGAGTTGGAACTTTTAGAAGCAAAACATTGGGCAGTTTTATATAATGCTTGAGGGAAAGGTCAAAGCGCGTAGTAGATTAATGCCTGCCCCCCTCCCACAAAGATGTTCATATCTTAATCCTCAGCATCAGTGAATATGCTATCTTGTACATCAAAGGATTCTGCAGGTGTGATTAAGAGAAAACTCTTGAGATGGGAGATTATCCTGGATTTTCTGAATGTGCTCAGAGTAATCACAAGGGACTCTTTAAGAGGAAGGAAGAAGGTGATATGATGATGGAAGCAAACAGAGGCCTTAGAGTCAGAGAAAGGGTGGAAGATGCTAGATTGTCAGCTTTCAAGGTGGAGGAAGGGGTCGTGAGCCAAGGATAGCAGGTGGCCTCTTGTGGTGGGGAAAAGGTAGGGAAACAAATCCTCCCCCAGACCCTACAGAAGGAATGCAGCTCTGTCCATCTATTTTAAACTTCTGATTCCAGAGCCACAAGATAATAACTTTCTATTGTTTTAAGTCACTAAGTTTGTGGTAACTTATAGCAGCAATAGGAAGCTGATACAGCAGTAATGGGAGACTTGGGATTTATTTAAAGCGACCCGATAGTTGGGAGACCGGTGAGGTTGTTCCAAGGGGGAATGTAAAGTGAAATTGAGAGGACTAAAAAGTCACCCCAGGACAATTATAAATTGTCTTCAGGAGGAACACAAGGGGAGGGGACAGAGTCAATGGCAAATAGGTAGTGGGCAGCTCTATAGGAGGAGAACTAGAAGTGGGATGGATACAGATCTGCTGTGAGCTTGGTGCTGCTCTTTTTGGAAGAATTGGTGACATTGACTCCTAGGCCACACAGCAATAAAAACCTAGGGAAAATTAGGACACACACATATGGAGCTCTGGCTCAGCCAGCTCAGTATTAATAATGCAACAACAACATTTTATTGACAGGTGACAGGAGCGGAGTACTGTTCTAAGGGCTTTACATTTGTTAATATTTCTAAACATTGCAACAGTCCACTAAAGCATGCACTATTATTAGCCAATTTTTGTAAATGATGAAATGATTTGTGACAAAGCAGAATTTTGAGTGAAAAAGGTAAGAAAAGAACCCAGGCAGTCTGGCACAGTCTAACCCCAGTGCCAATAAATATTTAGGCGAAATACGAAAAGGTAAGATCAAAGGAAGTTCAATTCTGTTAGTCCATTTAGTAGATACATAACCTTGAAAAAATCTTATTTTTTTGCACTTTTTTTTCTGTTTTGAAAAATTAGAGCAATAATAGCAGTACCTATTTCATAAGGCTGCTAGAAGGTACACTGTACCAGACCCTCTTGGTTGCAGAGGGTAGAAACCCACCCTCTCATCCTGCTGAATAGGAAAAGGTGGACTTATTGGAAGGGCTTTGAGGTGGTTCCCAGATGGGAAGAGGATCAGGAACTCTTGGAAAAGAGAGACATGAAACTTTTTCTGTGGATCCCAGCAATTCAAGTGTCATCAAAGCTTTTTTCTGTTGGTCTCTCATCTCTGCTTCTATCTACATGTGAAATTTGTCCTCTCTTACAGATGAATATTTCCCTTCATTGAGCGGGGAACATGATATTGGGACTTCTCAGCCCCCTTCACGAGGACTGGCCCATGATTTGACCAGCCCATAGATATTTCTGAGCCTGGCTCTTCCAGCCAGTCCTACTCTTTCCTTGTGTCCTGTGAGACTGCCAAGCATGCTACCATGGCAAGTCTTCTACTGGAATACTCCAGCCCAGGATAATAATAGTAATGCTCAGTTAAAGAGTATTTATTATGTTCAGGTACTGATCTCTGTACTTTATATATAAGTTAATCCATTTAATATTCAACATCAAATCTCTGAAAAAGACTGTATTTTATCTCCACTATCCAGATGAAGGAAATGAATTCATAGAAAGGTATTTTACTCAATGTCATACAGCTGATCAGTAGCATAGCCAGATTCAAGCCCGGGGAATGCGGCTTCAGAGTCTGTGTCTTAATGTTTTCATTTTCAGGACTTGCCTCAAATACTAGCTCCTCAAAGACCTGACCACCTTATCTAAAATAATACCCTTGGTACTATCTATCTTTTTTTTTTCCTATGCTCTATTTTCTTCTAAGCACTTTATCAGTAGTTGGCCATTGTATCTGTTGGTTGTTATCTGAGTTCTCCACTATCACTTAAGTTCAATAAGAACAGTCTTTTTTTAAATTAAAAAAATGTTAAATTCCAGGATAGTTAATATACAGTATTATATTAGTTTCAGGTGTACAGTAGAGTGATTCAATCCCATACATCACCCAGGGCTCATCACAACAAGTGTGCTCCTTTATCTCCATCACTTGTTTCATCCGTCCTCTCACTCAGAACAGTTTTGATCTGTTTGCTTAACCACCTGACACATAGAAACATTCAAATATTAGTTGGATGAATTGAATGAATTATTGTGTGCCTACTATGTGCCAAACACCATTCTAGATGTTTGGAATGTATCAAGGATCCTTGCTTTTTTGCACAATTCACTTTAGATGGGGATTTCGGGGGGAAGAAAACAATAATTACACAAGTAAATTTTTCAGTTTGTTTGAAGGGGATAGATTCTATGAAATGGGAAGGAAGTAGAGCAGGGAAACAGGAGATTGGGAATGCTGTTGAGGAGGCCTGTGGCTAATTCTGCACAAAGACTTCAATGTGAGGGAGTGAACCAGATGGGTGTGGATGTAAGGTGGGGAAGCATTTCCAGCAGCAAATATAGCCGGTGCAAAGGCCCTGAGGCTGGAGTTTGATTGGAGAGTTGTCAGTAGTGTGGCCGAGTGGAGTGAGGAGGAAGTTAGAGTGAAGTGAAGAAGGTCAGTTCACCAAGAGACTTGAGGTTATCTGTCAGCACTTGAAGAGAAGTGATATGGTTTCCCTGAATGAATAGACGAGTGATTATTTAAAAAGGGAAAACTCCACCATGCTGGCTCTGCTTAACAACAACAACTCCCAGAATGACTGAGCCACCCTGCTTCAGGCTTGTGTCTATTTCCCAATAAATCCATGATCAAGAACCTAAGTGGCAAAGTGAGCTCACATTTGGTGGTGGACCACTTCCCAGAAAACAGAAACAAAAGTACGTTATAGACAGAAAGGTGAGTTACTATGAGACTGTGGTGGGACACCTGGGTGGCTCAGCGGTTAAGCATCTGCCTTCAGCTCTGGTGGTGATCCCGGGGTCCCAGAAACAAGTCTTGCATCAGGATCCCTGCAGGGAGCCTGCTTCTCCCTCTGCCTGTGTCTCTGCCTCTCCCTCTCTCTGTGTTTCTCATGAATAAATTAAAAAATAATCTTAAAAAAAATGTGGTGATTCAGCTTAATAGCATTTATTGAGGTGGGAGGAGAAGGAATAGTTCCCTGAGATGTCAGAGTGGGGTCCCCACTATGGGGAATAACCTGGCAAACTATATTCTAATTAACTTGTAATGCTCTTTTATCTCTTTTCGTCATCGGGAAACATTCTGTTTGCTCTTGTGGCATCGACTTTAGATTATCTTTCATTAAACTCGCTGTTCCAGGCACTGGGAACATAAAATTAATTGACCAAGACATGCCCTCAAGAAGCTCACACTCTAGTGGGACAAAATATAAACAAATCACATTAATACGACGTGCTCCTTGGCCTAACAGGGAGCGCACGGCCTGCTCCGGGCACATGCGGGATGGAGCACTAACCTGGTGGTTCTCACAAATCGGAGTCTCACAAAGTGTGGCCCACAGACTGACTGTATCAGAGTCAGCTTGGGAGCACTTCTTGCAATGCAGATTCCTGGGCCCACCCCAGACCCACTGAAGCCCAATCTCTAGGGACAGAGCTCAGGAATCTGTTTTTATAACGCAGCTCCTAATGACTCTTACCCCCACTAAACCTTGGGAATGATTGCCTTTTACGCTTTCTTTCCTCCAGTGCTGCCTGGAAACAGTGCTGAGCACAAAACCAGCTGCACTGAGCAGGTTTTACAGCTTCGCAGAGTCACGGGGGAATGTGCATGGTAGGTCATGCCGCCACGAGGTGCAGGGATCTGGAAATTCGGAACTGCAAATAGAACAGCACAGGCCCCCAAGCTAGGCTTCAGATGTGTAAGCCAGTGCTGTGGTTGCCTGCGTTTAGAAACTAAATATTACCGTGGGGTGATGTGCTTCATTATTTTTTTATCGTCCATTGTGACTTAATTATTATTTTTTTTTCAAAAACACTCAGCTTTTGAGAATGTCATTCTTTGACCACTGATAAACCAACCAGAGTTTTCCTCAGGGTCAAGTAGACATAGTTATCCAAGTTAACCTGATTGCCTGACTGGGGCGGCAGGGGGGCCGGTGGGGTGGCTCGGTGGTTCAACCAAAGTGTCCTTCACATTAAAGAAAGAAGGAAACTCTCTCTCTCTTTTTCTAACTCTCTGTTTTGTTGAAGTTGTGGACGTAGGCATTACTTATTTGCCCTATAAAGAATTTATCTATGATCTATGAATTCAATTAGGGAATCGACTCTGAGGACGCTCAGCTCAGGAACCCAGACCTCTGGAGCTTCCTTTCTCAGGATCACATGGTCGTGTCTCTCTTCCCTGGGCTCACTTCCACTATCACGGTGTGTAGGCCTCCCGCTCCCAGAGCTAGCTTGCTTCCATATATTTCTAGTGGTTCCCTTTGCTTTTCTTTTCCTTAGTAAGATTCAGCTGCGCTGCTTGATAAAGATGCCCTGAAGTGTCACTTTCATAATGTCCATTTTTTTTTTAAAACAGAAAATATCTTTATGAAACTATTAATAAATCCCCAAGACATCTCAAATTAAACAATGGCAAGAAATGTTACGTTTGTAGAAATACATAAAATTCATTTGAGGTCAGGACGTTTTATGGTGTCAGCCAATAAAGCAGATGGGAGATTCCACTCCTTTGAATGGGCCTGGGATAAAGCTGTCAGTTGGTGGAGCCGGAAGATTGGGAGTCCTGTTCTGGCCCAGGTAACTGAGGGGTGGTGCGGCAGTCACCCTCGGCCATCGGTCTGATCACTAGGACACGCCGTGGAGTGGACAACATGCTGTAATGTGAGAGGCCCAGGGAGCCACAAGAGCTACTAGGGCTTCTTCAATGAAAGAACAGAGTCTTTCCCTGTCCGTGTTTCCTGTCAGGGCTTATTGGAAGAAGCTGCCTTCCATCTTAGTCTTCCTTATGACTTATAAGATTCTGTGACCTGCTTCTATCCACAAATTCCCTCTTTTTAACTCTGACTCTCTCCTGGGCAGTCCTTCATGCAGTCAGTGTGGTTGGCTCACCCAATAATCAGCATCAACGTTCCTATTGGCAGATCCTTCATTTCTTACTGGCCTGGGGACCCTCCCCCCCACCCCCCGCCATCATCTGCTTGGTGGGCAGTTCAATGTGAGTCACCGTCCATCTCTGCTTCCCCAGCTGGAGCCTCTGGGTGAGAGCACCTGTAAGTTTGAGGCCATAAAAAATGGCTGGAACTCTCTGTTGTGGCCATAAAACTGTTTAAACTTTCTCCCCCTGGATTTCAGTTTCCCTGATAGCATGACTCTCCCTAAATCTTCACTTTTATTGCTGACTACTCTCCAATGTGTGCTCACTGCCCAATTAGACCAGTTTTCTTTCAATTGCTTCCACACACTGTACATGTTCCCACCTGTACACCCTACCCCGTAATGCTCAAGCCACCAAAGTGAAGCACCTCAATCGTTTCCTACTATTGTCATCTGACTCATCCAACCACAACTCCCCCTTTCTGCAAGAATCCCATCGTATGCTTTTACAGAGCTTCTCCAAGAATTTTGTCTCATGTTGGGCCTCCCTTTTCTCATTCTTATCGGACATTCTGTGTACCATCTAATTATCTATGCCACATTATTCATGTTCTTTATTTGGTATGTTTTTCACATAATACTTTGTTCTCTAGTTGGCTTCTGTGTGTCAGCATTGGCTTCCCACTGGGTTCTTTCGGTATTTGGATTGTTTGCTACTGTTCTAGTATGGCATAGTGCTCTGTCCAGTTCTAGACCATGTCAGCACCCAAATAACCATTGGATAGACAATGTGAAACAAAATAAGCAATTGCTAAAGAGGAAATTGCCCAAATTACTGCTACAAGGGTGATGATCAGTAATACTACCCAGAAACTATCAGGTTCATTGGTCAACATGAAAGTTATTTTCAGTATGAATCCCCATCGCTGAGTGATTCTTTTTACTAAAGAAAGAGGATTTTTGCCTTCCTCACCAATGCATCTAAAAAGGCAAGTCTTGATCTTGTTAAAGCACAAAAACTGGAAAGTAAGTCCCTTGACTGAAATATGGGACCTGATTCTAGTGCTAAACGCTATGGGGTGAGCTTACTATTGGACATACGGAGAAGTTACAGTGGGTCTCTGATGTGAGTAGGTAGAAAGTAATCTAGATCCAACTGATTCAAAGATTTTCTTTTGGTTTTCCTTGCTAAGGTTTCTTTTTTTTTTTTTTTAATTTTTATTTATTTATGATAGGCACACAGTGAGAGAGAGAGAGGCAGAGACACAGGCAGAGGGAGAAGCAGGCTCCATGCACCGGGAGCCCGACGTGGGATTCGATCCCAGGTCTCCAGGATCGCGCCCTGGGCCAAAGGCAGGCGCCAAACCGCTGCGCCACCCAGGGATCCCCTTGCTAAGGTTTCTTATTAGTTCCGAAAGTGATCAAGTTAACATCATAACTTACCTTACAGTACTCGAAGCTGCTTTATTAATTGTGCCTGGGACAACTGTATAAGAGTTTGTCATTCTTTACATCCCTTCTCATATAAGCCCTTTTGATTGAATGTCATCTGTTATTAAAGATCTTCTTTCAGATATTCTTATGCATAGGTGACAGAACTAGGTGGACATTACTCAGATCAAGACTTTTTCAGCACAGGTACTGGCAATTCAAGCTAAATCACTGTGAGCACAAAAGGGAACTTACTGGCTTGTGTAAGCTGGAAATCAGGGGTGGATCTAGTTTCATGCACATTAAGATCTAAGAGTCTAATGATGTTATCAGGCTTTTCTCTTCATCCCTCAATGCTGCTTCTTGCTGTGTATCAGTTTGAATTTTTTATATTCGAGATGAGCTTTTCACATGTCCTTAGCTAAGGAGGCTACCAGAGGGCACAATTATCTGTTTCCAGCTTAATAACACTAGAGGAAATAGACATTCTCCCTCTAACCTTTGTCTTCAGAAAAGACTGATTGGTCCTGCAAGACACAAAGTTCCTAAGAACTAATTGCAGAGGCACTGGCTTTTATGATTAGTCCAGTGTTGGTGTGTCCCTCCCCACCTAAGCCCTCCTCACTTCCAGTGGCCAGGGTGTGCTGGGCAGCACATGTAACAGCACCATAACATCACGTGTGTTAGTTATAAGGAGAATTCTCAAAAAAAAAAAAAAAAGTGATGTTGGCCATTCAACGTATGTCTACAATTATGACTGAATAGTGGAGATTACGTTGTCCAATTTGGAACAATGAGGGAAGCAGGATGCACCCTGACATAGAATGCCATCCTAACAAAATTTATTTTTGCCTTGTGGTACTTTGTAAGACTACAACACATTTTCTATCCCACCTATTTTCTTCAGTGTGATCTTACCACCTCCCAGTCAGGAGGTAAGGTCTAACTCCTTCCAGCTGCTGCCTAAGCGTGGACCATAAGCAATAGAACGGGGGCAGTACTGATGCTGCCTGGCTTCTGGAGCCAGGTTAGAAGTCTTGCAGCTTGTGCTCAAGATGTTCCCTCTTGGAATCCAGAATCCATACTGTGAGAAGCCCGAGCCACTTGGTTTGGCCACTTGTACATGCTCTGATCGACAGTTCTAGCTAAGCCAAGTCTGAGCAATTCCAGCCCAAGCACCACCCATGCGAATGAAATAACTGTCTCGGAAGTGTACCCTTCAGCCCCAGCCTTTTCAGGTCCTGGTCATTTGTGTCCCTCTCTGCTGAGACTCCAGAGGAGAGTCTGGGGAAGATAAGGGACACCCCTGGATCCTGGTAGAATTTGTAACCCTCCAAAGTAGCCTAATGGAAAGGCCGTTGTTTTATAGCACTAGCTTTGATTGGCTTATTCTGAAGCAATAGATGAGAAGAGCATATTTCATGCTTTAAGTGCCCAGCATGGCTTTTGGCAGAGGACAGAGAAGGTATTTCCCCCCTGACATCTGAAACACAATTACTCCAGATGAGAAGCACGTATTCTGAAAATAATATTATCAAAGAGGAATTTACAGATAATAGTAGAGACAATCAGATACATTCTTTTAAGAGAGTGAAATCTTAATTTTGTGATCTTAATTTAGTGAGAGATATTAATTAATGGATGGAGATGTTAAATAAAATCCAGGCTAGGGTGATTAGTGATCAGCACCTACTTGAGAGAACAATGAGATGCTGGCTTGATTGGCATGTATGGGTGGGAGTAGAGATGAATTTCATAACAGGACAACGTGTTAGGGTCCTGGATGCTCTGCTAAGAAGTTTAAATTTAGATAAGGATGAATAGGAGGGTGTTAAAATGTGTTCTATAGGAAAGTTATACACCAAATACGATAAGAGAGATTGTTGTAACCATGTTTAAAAAGACAGAGTGAGGAGTAGGAGACGAAGCATCAGTAACAATCTCAACATGCAGTGACAAGAGAGCCTGCAAAATATATGAAGGGCATTGAATACATGTAGAAATGGTGGAAGGAAAATAGGATAATTGGCTGGCTGGTTGTAATTTGAGGTTAATCGTAAATTCTTGCTTCCTCTAGATGACTAATCTCCATAATAATTCCGGAGCATGGCTACAATTGATGGTGAGGGGCAGCTGGGAAAGGAAGTGTATTTTGAGGGAATTTTAAGCGTTAGTGGTTAGTATAGAGATGCAGTTTTCAGAAACAGTTTTCATTTGACATATTTGTGATCGTCGGTTTTCACGCCAGCCTTGTCAATCATGGTTTTCAGACCAAACCAGCAGAGTATGTTGTACTTGATGTAGTGTACTTTTTGGTTTGGGACTTTGAAATCCCTCCACTTGCTCTGGGATCTAGAACAAGTAACACTCTTAAAACTTAGTTTTAATGTGGGGAAACCATTAATGGACTATTTCATTGATTTTTGTGGCAGACTCAGATAAATAGATGTGAAATGTTTTTGCACACTATCAAGTGGCATGCAGATAAGGTTCTTAAGATGAAACTATTTTAGGAAGACTCATGAGGATAAATTAGAATATTTCAGTTATAGCAAAGGAGTACCTTATAGAGATCAAACCTCTGAGGGGTATATAGACGAGGTCAGTGTCCTGGATTCTATGTGATGCTATCAGGAAGGGTGAATCAGCCCAAACTGAAGGTTGGGGGCACCACTGGATGTCGGGTTAGACTTGACCCATTCTATAGGACAAGGAGTCAGAAACCAGTGCAGAGGTAACAAAGCATAGGGTACCCAAGGGTAAGAAACGGGGAAGCAAATAAGGTCAGAAAACAGAGTTAGATAGACCGAAGGAAGTCAGGGCGCTATCACTGGGTATTAGTAGAAGAGTCAGAGAGTGGTACGACCCATTTTCTCTCTCCATTGGTCCTCTTGGTGTGGGGCTTTCTCCCCAAGGGGTTAGATACCCCAGCGAGTGTTCTCCGGTATTAGTACTTCATTATGAGCTGCATCCTCTCAAAATTCCTATACCTAATAGTCTGAATGAGAGAATCCTGTTCCTGTCTCAAGCTTAGTTTCTGAGAGCTAAGGGATATAAAAGCTTTTGTCCTAGTTGGCACATGCTCAGCATCATTGACAGATCCCTGCAATTATGAGCGCAGGTGACACTACAGACACCAGATATAAACTCTCCACTTTGTATCCCGAATCCCAAAGGCTGCAACTATAGTTGCTCTTATCCTTTTGCAATCCTGTTGCCTCCGAAGTCCTTCTACCACCTTGCTGTCTTCTTTGGATTATTCATTCTGCCAGCTTGGGTCTTCACCCTTCTTTTGAGCCTAGAGAATGTCCATCATCTCTTTGTTCCACGTCTCCCAGAGCCACAGGCCACCCTTGCTCTACTCAAGTATTTTAATTTGGTTCCTGTTGTTAGGGTCAAAACCTTGAAGAGATTAGTCAGCTATGGCAATTATATCTACTGTTAGGTAGGTATTAATGTGGTCAGTTATATTTCAGGTCAAACATTGAGGTTATCTGCTGTTTCCATATGTTATTTGAGTGATAGAGCAGAATTTCCTCATTACCAAGTGGTGCTGTGTAGCTGAAAGTAAACAGAGGTGGGATGGTGGGTCCAGTTTATAAATAAAAAATGTAAAAGCTATCTTTTCCACTTGCAAATATTTTTTCAATTTCTGGCATGGGATTTGAATTACACTTCAAGGTGAAATTAAAGGAAAAAATCCCCTGCATTTTAGAAAATCATTTTTTTCTATTGTAGAATGGAAATTCTAGATTTACAGGAAAATTGGGCAGATAGTACAGAGTTCCTATAGACCCCAAACCCAGTACCTTTGTCACATTCAGTGAACAAATACTGACATGTTATTATTAGGTGAAGTCCAAAATTTATTCAGATTCCTTAATTGTCCTCTAATGTCCTTTTTTCTGTTCCAGAGTTCTATGGTTGAGGATACCATGCTACATTTAGCCATGGTCTTTTTAGGCTCTATTGATTGTGATAACTTCTCAGATTTTCCATGTTTTTGATGACTTTGACAGCTTTAAGGAGTACCGGTCAGGATTTTTGCAGATTGTCCTTCAGTTGGGATATGTTTATGTCTTTCTCTTTATTAGCCTGGGATTATGGGCTTTGAAGAAGCAGATCACAGAGATAAATTACTATTCTTACTGTATCAAGATTACAGTCTAACAACATGACTTATCACTGTAGGTGCTGACGTAGAGCAGCTGAGTGAGGTAGTATTTATCAGGTTTCTCCAGTGTAAAGCTATTCTTTTTTCTTTTTTTTCCCATAATGTAACCTTTGGAAGGAAGTATGTATGCACAGTCCACAATTAATATGTGGGGAGTTAAGGTCTAACTCCTTTGGGGGCATATTTACGTAAACTTCTTCAAATTCTATTGCATGGAAGATTTGTTTACTTTCCTGCATTCATTTATGTAATTTTTTGTTTTTTTTACATCTATATGAACTCATGGGTATTTGTCTTCTACTTTGGGCTATAATTCAGTATTTTATTTAATAAACTTTATTATTTTTTTTAGAGAAGTTTCAGGTTCATAACAAAACTGAGTGGAAGATGCAGAAAGTTCCCATACACCCTCTGCCCTTGGACACGTACGGCCTCGTGCCCATGAACATCACACACCAGGGTGGGATATGTTACAGTCAATGCACCTAAATTGACATATGGTTGCCACCCAAAGTCCATACTTCACAGTTGTGTTCACTTTTGGTGTTGTACGTTCTAGGAGTTTTAGTAACTGTACTGGAACATGTATCCATCATTATGATACCGTACAGAATAGTTCCACTGACCTAAAGTTCTCTGTGTGCTGCCTGTTTATTCATCCCTCCCTCCTACTAATCCCTTGTCAACCACTGATCTTTTTCCTGCCTCCATAGTTTTACTATTTCCAGATAGTCATAGAGTTGGAATCAAACACTGTGTAGCCTCAGCAGATTATCTTTTTTTTTTTAGATTATCTTTTTTTACTCAGTAAAGTGCATTTAAATTTTCTTTGTGTGTTTTCACAGATTGATGGCTCACTTCTCTTTGGTGCTGAATAATACTTCATTGTTCGTATGGTATTACGCTTTATCCATTCACCTCCTGAAGGACATCTTGGTTGTTTGGCAATTATGAATACAGCTACTATAAACAGCTGTGTGCAACCTTTTGGCGGATAGAAGTTTTCAGCTCCTTTGAGTGAATGCCAGGGAGTGTGATTGATTGCTGGGCTGTATGGTAAGAGTATGTTTAGTTTTGCAAGAAACTGCCAAACTGTCTTATGAAGTGGTTCGAGTATATTGCATTCTCAGAGCAATGAAGGAGGGCCGTTAGTGCTACACATCCTTGCCAGTATTTGCTGGTGTCAGTGTTCAGGATTTTGGACATTCTAATAGTGATTTCTTATTTTAATTTGCATTTCCTTAATGATATATGCCGTTGAACTTTTTCCATATGCTTGTCTGCCATACGTATCATCTTTTTTTTTTAAGATTTTATTTATTTATTCATGAGACACACACACACACACACACACACACACACACAGAGAATGGCAGAGACACAGGCAGAGGGAGAAGCTGGCTCCCCATAGGGAGCCTGATGTGGGACTTGATCCCAGGACTGGGATCATGCCCTGAGCCCAAGGCAGACGCCCAACGGCTGAGCCACCCTGGTGTCCCACGTATCATCTTTTTGGTGAGGTGTCTGTTTAGGCCTTCTGCCTATTTTTATATCAGTTTGTTCATTTCCTTATTGTTGGATTGTACAAGTTCATCCAGTACTTTTGATAACAGTCTTTTATTAGATATGTCTTTTGCAAGTAATTTCTCCCAGTCTGTAGCTTGTCTTTTTATTCTCTTGATGGTATCTTTCACAGAACGGAATTTTAAAATTTTAGTGAAGTTCAACTTATCAGTTATTTCTTTCATGGATCATGACTTTTGTATTGAGTCTGAAAAGTCATTGCTATAGTCAGGGCCCCCTAGATTTTCTGTTTTGTTTTCTAGGAGTTCTGTAATTCAGCACTTTACATTTAGGTCTATGTTCCATTTTGGTTTAATTTTTGTGAGGGCTGTAAAATCTGTGTTTAGAGTCTTTTTCTTTTTTTCTTGCATGTGGACGTACAATTGTTGAAAAGACTGACTTTTCTCCAATGCGTTGCCCTTACTCCTTCGTCAAATATCCCAGATGTGTTCTAGCTTTGGCCAATGTGAGCTCTTTCCATTGCTCAAGTGTCCCCTTTGACATATTCCCATCATTAGAAAAATATTTTTTTTGAGAACTTCCTTATTTTCTGGCACTACAAGGTACGCCAGGCTCATTTTGTATATTTCCTGCCTCACTCCTGGTACAGCCATGTCTTCAAGGAGCTCTGGTTCCTTTTATTGGAAAATGGAATTTGAAACCAAGATCCAACTATTAGATATGCACATTGTTATTGGGCTATCATTGTTTAAGGTCCTCTTACATGGCAGAGCAGTGAAATAGATGTGTCTATCAACCAACATATACACACATACACACATGAACACACACACACACACACACACACACTTCTATGTGTAACTCTGTACCTGTATTAAGCTAGCCAGTTCATACTGATGTCTCCAGCTATAATACATTGCCACATATATCATTCTAGTTTTTTTCCATTGCTTAACTGTGACTTCTTACTCCAAAAATGAGAAACTTGGCCATCACCATCCATCTTATTTTTACTTAATTTTTCAATTCTGGTACACATATATGATAATTTCAGAATTGTTAACCCATACCTCTACAGAAAACAACTTTATAGAACACAGTGTTATACACATTTCTTTCCCCTCCCCTTTAGTCTTACAGACCATTCACTTCCGAAGTTCCTTTACTTGGTGCTCTTTCCCCCCACCCTCTTTCAGCAAGGATGTATCATACGTTTGTAATAGAATTATACCCTCTTGTCACATTTTGCATTATATCATGGAATCCCCCAACTTTCTAAATGATTTTATAAAAATATGCATGCATTAGGGTGCATTATTTGTGCTATAAATTTCAATGGATTTTGACAACTGCAGAGTGTCATTGCAGCATCCTACACAACAGTTTAGCTGCACTAGGAAAAATCCCTTTTTTCCCCTATCCAGAGACCCACCAGGCACTTCTGAAATCACTGATTTGTGTATTATTTTTAAAATTTGGACTTTTCCAGAACATTATTTACATGGAATTATACAATAATTATAATTATTATAATGTAATAATTATTACATGGAATTATACAATATATAGACTTTTCAGTCTGGCTTCTCTTGCTTAGTAGTATGTATTCAAGGTTCATCCATGTTTTTGCATGGCTTCACAGCACATTATATTTAATCACCAAATAGCTTTCCATTGTATGAATATCCCACAGTTTGTTTATTCTTTCACCTATTTGAAGAACATTTGGTCATTTTCATTTTTTAGTAACTATGAACAAAGCTTCTCTCATATTTATGTGCAGGTTTATGTAGACATTAATTTTCAAATGAATTGGGTAAATATCTAGGCACACAATCACTGGATCATATGGTAAACTATGTTTAGCTTTTAAGAAACTGCCAGACCGTCTTCCAAAGTGGTGGCATTGCATTCCTACCAGCAATGAATGAGAGTTCCTGTTGCTCTGTGTTCTTGCCAGAGATGGATATTGTCAGCTTTTTGGATGTTAGCCATTCGAGTCAGCGTGTAGTGCTATCTCATTGTTGCTTTCATTTGCATTTATTTAATGCCAAATGATGTTGAGTAGCTTTTCCTAGGCCCATTTGCCATATGTATAACTTCTTTGGTGAAGTGTCCAGATCTTTTGCCCATTTTTAAATTGCGTTTGGCTTTCATTGTTGAGTTTTAGAGTTCTTAGTATGTTTTGGATACAAATACTTTATCAGATGTGTGATTTGCAAATATTTTCTCCCAGTATATATAGCTTGTCTTTTCATTCTCTCAACAGTTCTTTGTAGAGCAGAAGTGTTTAATTAAAAAAAAAGTCTAATTTATCATTTTTTTCCTTCATAGTTGTACTTTTCTTGCTATAGCTAAAGGCTCATCACCAAATTCAGGGCTATAGGGATTTTTCTCCCTGTTTTCTTCCAAAAATGTTATAGTTTAAAAATTTATATTTAGGCTTATGATCCACTTCCAGTGATTTTTGTGTGTGTGTGTGTGTGTGTGTGTGTGAAAGATGTAATGTGTACTTCTAGTTCTAGTTTTTTTTTTCTTTTGATACAGAAACCCAATTGTTCCAGCACCATTTATTGAAAATACTGTTCTTTCTCTATTGAATTACCTTTGTGCCTTTGTAAAAAATCAGTTGACTATATTTGTATGGGTCTATTTTTGGAATTTAGCCAAATATACAGTCAGAGGACACAGTCCTCATTTCAGATACCAGCCATAAGTTCAAGGGATCCCTAGGACTACCCCCACTTCAGACCAGCTGGCTACTGTTATTACTAGTTTTATGTGTTGTTTACTCAAACACTAGTATGGATGTTGCTGTGAGAATATTTTGTATATAGTGTTGACATCTGCAATCGATTTACTTTAAGGAAAGGAAATTATCCTCTATAATGTGGATGAGTCTAATCCAATCAGTTCAAGTCCTTAAGAGTAAACACTGAAGCTTCCCAGAGAAGAAAAATTCTGCCTCAAGACTGCAACATCAACTCCTGCCCGAGTTTCCAAACTGCCAGTCTGCCCTACAAATTCTGGACTTGCCAGCTACTATGAAATTTTATGAGCCAATTTCTTATAAAAAAAAATTCCCTCTCTTTCTTAATGGTCAGTCAGGGTTCCCAAGAGAAACAAGGTTCATATATATAATACAGCTATAATATATATGATACAGTTACAAATTCATGGGGTCTCCATGACCACTCACAGGTTTGGTAATTCCCTAGAACAACTAAGTCAGAAATGGACTATGCTTATGATTCAGGTTTTTATTACAGTGAAAAAAATACAAATTAAAATCGGCCAAAGAGGGGTGCCTGGGTGCCTCAGTTGGTTGAGCATCTGCCTTTGGCTCAGGGCATGATCCCAGGGTCCTGGGATTGAGCCCTGTATTGGGCACCCTGTGTAGTGGGGAGTCTGCTCCTCCCTCTTCATCTAACCCTCTCACCTACTCTCTCTCAAATAAGGAAATCTAAAAAATCTTTTAAAAAATCAGCCAAAGCAAGAGATACACAGAACGGAGTCCAGGAGGGGTCCAAATGTGGAACCCCTCGTTGTCCTCTCCCCATGGAATCGTAGGCAACATTAACTCCTTTTGGCCACAGTGTGAGACAATACACATAGAGTACTGACAGCAAGGGAAGCTCACCAAAGCTTTTGGTGTCCAGAGTTTTTATTGGGGCTTTAGCCTCAGCCTGTTGTAGAGACTGAGCTAATACCATTAGTCCCTAGTTCCTCAGGGATACAGAACCAGTATGGTGTGGCCCAAAGCTCCCATTATAAATCACACTGTTAGGCCATCTGGTGGCCAGTCTCTGAGCTGACAAAGGCTTTCTTAATCAGGCAGGACCTGGAGACCTGGAGATCACCTTTCAGAAGCTGAAGGCAAAGCTCAGACCTCTCTTTGGGCAATGTTAGTTCTTCATTACAGATCAGATAACATAAGAAAAAAATACATGAATTTTAAATATCATGAAACAGAATTTAAATATGCATGGTAGTGATGGTATTTGCCAGTGCTGAAAAAATGCACACTTTGAGACTTTTAAAGAACTCTTAACTTTTTCCTTTTCTAAGTAGATTATAAGTTATAATATGTCTAAGCATTTTGTAACGCAAACTTTTTGATAAGAAAGATGTTTAAAGTGGTCAATTTTTGTATTTAGGCATTTCAGTTGTTGGAGTCTTCCTCTATTGTTACATGCTCCTCTTTATAAGCAGCTGTTTATCTCTAACATTGTAGGAAAGAGAAGAGCCCCACACATGGTCTTTCCTTCATGGGTGTGTTCTTCCAACCAGGCTCGCCATCCTTTAAAGTTAGCTTATCATCCCTTGCTTATAAAGGGTTTTGTGTGTCTGGTTTTCAGTGATTGGGTTACTACACAAAGCTCTCTCCATTGGGTTCTGTTAGCTTACAATACTTTTGAAATGTCACCTCTTGAAAACAAATTTAGCTAAAACCAAAATAGCTGTATCTTTCAAGCATATTTCAAGCACATTGGTGCCTGTAGTGCCACCAAAAGGCAATCACCACCTCCTTCGAGATTTAGCTTATTAGAGACAGAATGCTTAGGGAAAACGGACTAATTGGGGGAGGGCAGGTATTTTCCCTTGAACAATGAGAGGCATAAGCTACAGTGAAGACCACGCGATGATGTGTGTGGTGTTCACAGACTGTGTTGCTTGGGTGGTTTCAGAGAAAACTACTTTCTGAACTAGGATTTTTCACTCTCCCCCTATTATCTCAGGCTGCCCCTGCTGGGTCTATAGGGTGATTATGTCTGATTCAGTAGGCCTGTAATACTCTCATCTCACTTGGAAGTGTTGCATACAAATCATCCATTAAAAGGGTAGACTAGAAGATAACACTGAATGCGGTTTTAAGATTCGGTAGATGCCTTTTCAATTTTGTGTAGCTTCAGGGGAGGCATCCCTGCAAACTGCTCTCATTGAAAGCTTCTTTCATTTCCTCACTAATTCATAAATTCATTTTCCATTAAGCACAACTTCATTATTTCCCTCTCCCTTTTGTACACTGTCACAGTGAAGCAGGGACCTGAGAGTTCTTTAATCTCATGGGTAGCACACATTTCATTTTTGAATCATTCTGTCTTGAAAATGTTCCTCATCTAGATCTAGGCTAGATGAAATGTAGTCTTAGAGGACAATCTGTTTTAGGTCCTAGCCTTCCGACTCATGTTGCTGTGGTATGAGAACATATGACCTAGTTTAAGTTTGGTCTTGCTAAGTATATCAAACTTTTGAAATAGACTTCTTGTATTTATAAACTTTTCTAATTTTTCTTGTATTACATAGTTGTCTTCCCTTATTTCTGGTCAGAAATATTATTCTGTAAATGGCATATACTGTTGAGGGCATAGGATCAACTGACATTAGTTCATTCACATTAATTTAGAAAACATTACATTGTTACTAGACTTACGATGATTAGATTTAAAATAATAAAGAGTTACCGAAGATCACTTATATGCCATTTTATACAAAGCAAATAAGTTTACCCAAATTTTAGGATTGTAGTGTTCTTCAGAACTAAATACTTGCAAACATGTTCTGAACTTGAGACTGTTTTGAAAGTTGTCAAGTAAGTGAAAGAAAGGAGTTTGTAGATTTTTACCCTAACTACGTTTTATACTATAACCTGGAGTTAAGTATTAGGATTGCTTTATTTGTAAAAGTTCATCTTGCTTTCTACTTGGCTGTATATTGACCAGTGAGGATTTTTAACTAAACTGTTCTTACTGTGCCACATATATGGGGCAGAACTTTGTACTCACCATCACCCAATCATTTGTTATGTCTGTGGTGACATAGTCCCTTGCTTTTTGCCCCTGAGTCCTTTTATGTTGTTGTTTTCACAAAAGAACACCAATTGTATTCTTGATTTGATCGAATGGAAAGAGATATTATTTTATATATAATAGGTACTTAGAGTATATTCTCAAATAGAGTACTACTCAGTATTTCTGAAGAGCTCAAGTGATAGAGTCCATAATTGTGGATGAGTCAGAGTAGAAGGATGTGAAAACTGTACTGTACCACATCCACGTACTGTTGTCTCTGCTCTGTGAGGTCTCTTGGCTCTTAATTGCTGTATCTTGTGTTTAAAAAGGCACAGCAAGGGGCACCTGGGTGGTTCAAGGGTTGAGTGTCTGCCTTTGGCTCAGGTCATGATCCCAGAGTCCTGGGATCGAGTCCCACATCAGGCATCCCAGAGGAAGCCTGCTTCTCCCTCTTCCTATGTCTCTGCCTCTCTCTCTCTCTCTGTGTCTCTCATGAATAAATAAATAAAAATCTTAAAAATAGAGAGAGAGAGAGAGAGGCAGGCAAAGACATAGGCAGAGGGAGAAGCAGGCTCCATGCAGGGAGCCCAATATGGGACTCGATCCCAGGACCCCTGGATCACACCCTGGGCCAAAGGCAGGTGTTTAACCGTTGAGCCACCCAGGAATCCCAGCTACCTCTCTCCTTTCTCTGTCTCCCATGAATAAATAAATAGAATCTTAAAAAAAAAAATATGACAAAGCTATGTTAGACTAACATCAGCATTTTGGCTTGTGTGTATTTTTTTCTTAAACAACAGTATTTCTGCAAACATTTTCTACATTAAAAGAATTGACAGGCTGATTCAGGGTCAATGGTGGAGTTGTGTCATGATATGAGTAATCTACGTGGAGATTTAAAAAAAAATTTACTTATGGAATGCTTTTATCTTTTATTTTCAGGAAGGCCCTACTACCATCAATCAGAATACTGGTGTTCAGACTACTAGGATACAGTACGAGAAATATTGATATAGACATGGATTTTTAAATCTACCTCTGGGTTAAGATATAGTAGCAAAAAAATAGTTACCTGGGTCATATACTTTGGAACTTTTATGGCTTTTATTGCTTTTATTGAATTGTTCTTTGGTGTGATTTCATTGGCTTACCCTCAAGGACACTTGAGGAAACAGTCCTATGAAATTCAGTGCTTTGTCCAATGTAAGGATATTATTATGATATATAGATATTAGCAAGAGCATAAAACTTAGGACAGATTGTATTTTCCCAAAATGACCTCAATAATATTTTCCATTTCCATGTACTCTTATGCTGTGTGACCTTGTCACTCCTCCATTAAAACGTGGGTCTATTTCTTCAAGCCCTTAAATCTGGGTTGGGCTTGGCGACCAATGGCTTTGGCAGAAGTAAACTGTATGACTTCAGAGGTTAGGTGGTAAAAAGCCATCTCTACGAGGGTCTCATGGAATGCTTGCTTTCGGGATGCTCCCTCGCAGACACAGAACCCAGGTCGTGTGAAACCCAGATGACATGGAGAAGACTATGGACAAGTGCTTGGCCAACAGCCCCTTTTGAGATTTTAGTGGCCAGCCCTGTCAGCTAGCTGCGGCCCCATTGAGCATCAGACTGTAGTTTCAGGAGCTACCTCCTTGAACCCAGTCAACCACCAGAAATGTGAGAAACTAAGAATAAACCATTTCTCTAAAGGCACACTTTGGAGTGGTGTTGTTCCCTGGCAACGGGTAATAGGACAGAACTTGAATGAATAAAGCACTCACGTTTAAAGTTTTTACCTCCATTTTATGACTGTAACCTTGTTTTTCCTTTGACACGACTCTAGTACGTGCTTCGCATTTATACCATCTAGTTTCTATTTTATCCATCTTCATAAAGTGCCTTAAGTTCATTTTGCAAGAAGTTTGAAATGTACACAATTCGTTGTGTATAAAATTCACATCATGTCCAAGTGAAAAATATATATATTAATCCACTTACCTTTTTTTTTTTTTGTATTTTATAAAGAAAATAGAGGCATGCTAAGAAACAGCATTATACTCTTAGTCTCAAGGAAATCAAGATTTGGTGAGCAAAAGAGGCCTCATATTCTACTTGTCTCTACAAGTAGAAAAAGTGTTTGGCTGTGTGTTCAGCTTATTCAAGCCTCTGCATGTAAATCTACTTGGTAAAAAAAAAAAATCACAGCACTAAACATGTCTTATACTTTAGCACATAGAAGAATAAAGAACTCTGTTTCTGACCTCTACGGCATTCTTCATCGTAATGATGAGGTATGCAGATGAGGGTGACAGATAAAATGTCTGAATTTCTAAATTACTAACTAATAGAATTCCGAATTTATTTATCTCAAAAATTTTTCAATATCGAGTTTACTAAATATGGAAACTAGAAATCACCTTTATATAATAACAAAAACATCTGACTCTCAGGAAACAATGGTGAACATTGAAATAGTATAAATGATAGCTAAAACCAAATGCATTTTACCTGTGAGTAATAGGCATTTATTAAAGAATATTTCTGCTTTCTTATTGAAGATTCCTGTACTTTTTTTCCTCAGGTATTAAAATAGCTCATTTGCTTTTGCCTCTAAAGAAATCAAAGCCTGTGTTTTAAGGAGCACGGTTTCTATGGTTTTGCATTCAGCAGGAGCAAATGAAATGACTGCAAGAGTGTCCTGAACAAAGAACGTGAAGTCCCCAAATAATGCCAATAAAAATGTCTCTCATTTAAAGGCATATATGGAAGGCTGAGAATACCAAACGATCTTTGCTTATGTGCACTGGTTAAAGAAGAGATTCTATTTTTCAAGTTCCTGTAAATGCTAATAGTGTTTATATTTAGATAAAAATATATCGATGTACTTTGGCACAAGAAAGCGATTTTCATCAAATTGTAGGACATCAGCCCCACCAGGCCGAGATTTTAATGGGTGCAGAGCAGTGTGGGGGCCTCTCCCTCAAAGCACATGGCAATGATGTTAAGCTTTTGAGGTTCTTTCTGCCATCCTCCCGGCCTCTCAGTGCATGGCAGGGACTTTGGAGGTGAGGGGCTGCCCCAGGGGCGGGGGGTGGGGCTGGCCAGGCCCATCTAGTGCTGGTAGGAAACCCACGGGGTGAGGGGCACCGAGGCCCTGGGTGTTAGACTACACGTGGGCCAATGGAACTTAAATAAAAACAAGTGGAAAGAAAGAAAGAAAGAAAGGAAAGAAAGGAAAGAAAATGGAGACAGTAGACCCACAATCTGACATCATTGCTGATTTTTGTGTTTCTTGCTTCCTTGCTATTTCAGAAATAGGAGCCCCCACTCTGCACAAGAGAAAAGGGTCCTTTTTATTTTTAGATTTTAATTAATTAATTATTATTATTACTATTTTTTAAAGATTTTATTTATTTATTCATGAGAGGCACAGGGAGAGAGAGCAGCAGAGACACGGGCAGAGGGAGAAGCAGGCTCCATGCAGGGAGCCTGTCGTGGGACTCCATCCAAGGTCTCCAGGGTCATGCCCTGGGCTGAGGGTGGCGCTAAACCGCTGAGCCACCCGAGCTGTAATATATATATATATATATATATATATATATATATATTTAAATATAATATATATAAATATAAACATATATATTTAAATATAATATATAAATATAAACATATATATTTAAATATAAGCATACACATAAATATAAACATATATTTAAATACAAACATATATTTAAGTATATATTTAAATATAAACATATATAAATATACACATATATTTAAATATAAACATATAAGTATATTTAAATATAAATATATTTAAATACAAATACAAATACAAATACAAATATAAATATATATATTTTAGTTTGGTTTGGCCAGGGAATTCTCCTGGTTGCAGGCACCACGAGGTGCTCAATCCAGAGTTGCTCCCCCGGGCTTCTAAGAATCCAAGCCAATCCTTCAACACCGCCAAGCAGCGAGGGAATCAATCCTCTTCCGCGGTTTGAAAATGTC
Source organism: Canis aureus (assembly GCF_053574225.1). Taxonomy (NCBI): domain Eukaryota; kingdom Metazoa; phylum Chordata; class Mammalia; order Carnivora; family Canidae; genus Canis; species Canis aureus. The sequence goes on from NC_135618.1 coordinate 9,398,783, forward strand.
AATCCTGGGTGGCTCCGCGGATTAGCGCCCCCTCAGCCCAGGGCGTGACCCTGGAGACCCGGGATCGAGTCCCCCGTCGGGCTCCCTGCATGGAGCCTGCTTCTCCCTCTGCCTGTGTCTCTGCCTCTCTCTCTGGGTCTCTCATGAACAAATAAATGAAATCTTAAAAAAAATAAATAAAAAAAAAAAGAAAAGAGTCAGTCGTCCAGGCGAGGCCGTGGGGCAGGTGCGCGGCGTCCTGGGGAGAAGCCCGGCCCCGCCCCCGCCCCGCCCAGCCCAGCCCCGGCCCCGCGTCCCTAACCGTCGGAGCCCTAAGCCCCGGGGCGGCCCGCACCTGTGGAGACGGGGAGGCCAGCTGGGGCCACGGGGCGCTGGCTCTGCGAGTGGCTGGTGGCACTTGCACACGAAACGGCCTGTTCTGAATGATTACTTTGCCGGCTGGGGTCACACAAGGTCTTGCGGAAACGCCTCCTGCCTAGGAGAGCGGGAAAGCCGGAGGGGGCACGATCCCCGAGCCGGGCTGAAGTGACCTCGCTAGCTCAGGAGCCAGGATGCACACAAAAGCAGAAGAATTTTAGGGTAATTTGAGCAATATTTGCAGGGATGGCGGCGCATGTTTCTTTCTTCGCAGCAGGCAGCAGTAGCAGGGAGTCCTTTTTAGGGCTCTGTGCTTATCACCTAAACCTTCCAAGGCTTAACTGACTGCCAGGATAATGAGCCCCCCTGCATACTGGAGGTTCTTTTAGATCCACTTCCAACACATTAAGGAAAAGAAAGAAAATAATCATTTTCAGGTTGAACAGCCTGGTCCTTAGTTTCTGATATATGGCAAATTGCAGCCCAATGGGAAGTGAAACCACATTACTTAAGGGCAGTTTTGAAAGAAGCCTATTATTTTCCCCCCTTATTTTCGAGTGCATAAAATTGGAATATGCATTATAAATTGTATTATTTACCATACCTCCCAGTGGGGGTCAGAATTAGAATCATGGTCCGTGGGCACCGGAAGAGATCCAGTGCAGCTAAACCAACCCTCTCATTTTATATGAAGGGTAACTACCACGCAAACCTGTGATGTGTAACCCCTGAGTGAAAGACCAAGTCAAATGCTCTGTACTCTCAGATTGCCTCCTGATCTTAATGCTTGCCCAAGCCTTCAGTCTAGGGTAAATAATTCAAATCTTTTTCACTTAAAATGCTCAAGGAGATTTGTGGATCTCAAATCCGTGGCACCGTTTCACTGAATACTTACAAGAAATAACAAGGAATCTCTACGTCAAAGAAAGGGTCATAGTGTTTTGTCGTCTCAACATGAGCCCACATCTGTCATAGGAACATAGGAGAAAAGACGGCATTTGGTATTTCTGACGACAAAACTGAGCTATATGGCATAGAGAACATTCCTTCTGAAAGATACCAAAGTCTACTGTATTGCTGCATTAATCCAAATTGCGTAACAGCTGTGCAACTTATGGTCCATCTTCAATATGGAATATTATTCAGTCACCAAAAAGAATGAGAGAGCTATACCTCTTAGCTTTCCAAGTCAGAAAAAAAAAAAAAAAAAGAAAAAAAGAAACAGGTAGCAGAGAGGAATTTATAATGTGATCTTCTATTAATGATTTGAATGTGATGATATAAACATGAAGAACAAGTGAAAGTTTATATAACAGGGAATTAAAGTGAATTGCTTAGCTGAGGGTGTGAATGGGGACAAGAGAACTAAATGTGCAAGGAAAAAGCAACCAAGCAAAGAGAAGTACTGCACCTTAAAACATGTGATATGCAGGTATTTCACACTGCATACGCATGTAGAAAAGACTTGTCAAAATGCCATGTTATAAAAGCATGTCATCCCCAAGAGAACATAAATATGAACAGGAATACTGTCCTCCTACTATATGAGTTTATGGCCACTTGGAACTTTCTATCTGAGAGAGTGAGCCAATTCCTAAGTTCCCACGGGGGAGCAGAAGCAGCTTGGGGCTTTCACTGTGAATGCTAACTTTGCAATTTTCTAGCTATGGGACATTGAGTACTTTTCACATTGAAAAATGAGGATAGAGGGGATCCCTGGGTAGCGCAGCGGTTTGGCGCCTGCCTTTGGCCCAGGGCGCGATCCTGGAGACCCGGGATAGAGTCCCATGTCGGGCTCCCGGTGCGTGGAGCCTGCTTCTCCCTCTGCCTGTGTCTCTGCCTCTCTCACTCTCACTGTGTGCCTATCATGAATAAATAAAAATTAAAAAAAAAAAAAAAAGAAAAAGAAAAATGAGGATAGAATTCCATGTTACTGTGAGAATGAAATGAGATCATGTGGTGTAATAATTAAAATCAGTATCAACTTCTGGGAAGAAATCTTTTCCCCGCTTTAAATGTCTTCTCTAAGTTATTTCTCTCATTATCTGTAATCTAAAACCTAGAAGTCTTAAGTTTGAACGCTGCATGACAATTTCACAATAACTCCCACTAAGCGCTGTGCTATCCTGTCCACTCTCTCTGCTATAGCTCTAGTAGATTGGGGAAATCAGTAAGGACCAAATGGATCAGAGGAGGCTTCATAAAGAGAAGTCTTGGATGATGGGTGGAATCTGCAGGGGAGAAGACATTCCAGGTAAAGGAAGAACATGGACAATGGGTACTCTTTCTGGATCCATAATTTATGCTTCCTTTAAAGATTTTGTGTTGGAGAAATTAGAGAATAATGTTAGTACCTAGAAAAGACACCTACTGTGTAAGACATAGAAGATAGGTATGATAAGTTAAATTGACTATGTAGAAAATTAAGAAACGTTGAGTTATCATCTAATTTTAGGAGAGTGGCATTGAATTGAAAGGGACTGAAGAAATGATGTTATCAAACTACTAAGTACTGTTTGTTGCTTACACCTAGCATTCGGATGTAGAGTATTTGCCGATACATTTTAAAATACTTTTTCTAATTAGTATATTCTGTGTAAATGTGTTTATATATATTGTGTGTAAATATATTTACACAGTGTAATCAATCAAGCAATATATTTTTTTTAAATTAGGGGATTATTATGTGTAGTTACTAGCAAGTTTTCACAGGGAATTTATCTTATACTTCTTTGGTGTCCATTCTTCTCATGGAGGCCAACTTTAAACTACTGAATCCTTTGATTTGATCTCTTGAGATCCTATAATATCCTTTTATCCCCATTTATTTATCAAGAAAAGAAGAGTTTATAAATTAATCTAACAGAATTTTTGATGTTTTAGGAGTTGAGGAGATTGAGTCTAAAATCCTAATACTTGTCTCACTACCAAACAGGGGAGTAGTACATGAGGAATAACAGTCAAATGGAAAATAAATCACTCTTTATTAGTAGTTTTGTAAGCTCCTTACAAATCCCCAGAGGTCTTCCCTGGAAAAATTGAGTTGAAGCCATAGTCTGAACTCAAGTCTACATTGGTGGCCTAATTCTTCTATCTGTTATATTTCACCAAACTGAGATTGCTGGGCCATCTTTTCCACTGAACTCTCTGATGGTTAGAGACCAGCACAGAAGGCTTTACCTGAAAAAGCCAGTTCACCGAATGGGTTTCCAGTGTGGAATACCCAAAGCAAAAGCCAGGCTATTCAGAGGATCTGGACCTTCCTATCAGTTACGTACTCATAAGGCAGAAGAAGGCAGTACCATTGATTCAGGAAGCAAAAAAGAGAAAAGGTACTTGCCATTAATGAAGAACACAGCTAAGTATGGTGAATGTCCTGCACTTGGCCTAAATAATTGCAATAAAATGTGATGAATGTTAAAATAGGTTAAGTGCTACACCAAGTGGTGACACAGAAGTGGAAGTGATTAATTCATTGAGTGAGCCCAGGAAGGCTTCATAGATAAAGACATATTGGGGGTAACTAAATGTTTGTCAGGGTAATGATGGTAATAAGGAGGAAACTTCCAGGGTTGGGGATTTGGTAAACCATGGCAAGTTTTGGGAAAGAGAAACAGTTTGGTGTGACTAAAGAAATTTTTGTAGGAAAAAATGAAAACTAGGGAGGTAAGTAGGTATGAAAAAGCCTGAAATCTCATTTTTGGAGGAGGTCATCAAGAAGACTTGACATCTGGTTGACCTGCAAGCTAGACCTTGGGGCAGTTGGAGGCTCCTCACTGCTTCACAGTCCTTGGAATGTGCATTCTGCTTGTCTTCACTGCTCCCCGAAACTGCCCCAACATTGCAGCCATGGGATAGGAATGTGGTGTTGTAACTCTCTGGATGGTACATGTGACTGAATCCAGTTAGAGCCTCCATATAAACTTTTAAGATTTGGTGAGTGGGTGCAGAGATGTATGCATCTGTGGCCACTCAAGACAAATCTTGTAAGACAAATTCTCTTGCTTATTAAACCTACCACCTCCCAATCTAGAGTGGCCTGTCTCTTCTTCGATCTCTCCCTGCCCTCCATACAGGGGGGCTGGTTTCAGAATATACCCAGGACACTCCCAAGGAGGTTTCAATCCAGCATGCTACAGAGTACAAGCTTTATCCAATGATATCTACAGGAGGGTTGATAGAAACAATATCCAGAGTTAAAAGTTTGCCCAATGGTGTGAACAATCACTTGTCTCTAAAGATGCTATTAGATATTTCCATAATATTCCCTATGGTTGCTGTAATTATCAAAAATTTATCAATAAACCTATGACAAATTATCAACAAACTTGGCAGCTTAAGATAATATTCACTTATTATCTTACAGTTGTGGAAGTTAGAAGTCCAAAATGGGTCATCCCAGGCTAAAAGAAAGGTATCAGCATGGCTGACTTCTTTCTATGGGTTCCAGGGAAGAAGCCATTTCCTTGCCTTTTGCAGCTTCTAGAAGCTGCCGTCATTCCTTGGCTTGTGGACTGCTTCTGTCTTCAAAGCCAGCAATGGCTGGTCAAGACGTCTCAGACTGTATCGCTCTACCACGTTCCCTTTTCTCCCTCCCTCTCTCCCTCCTTCATTGATAAGGACCCTTGTGATGACATTGAGCCTGCCCAGATAATCCAGGATACTCTCCCCGTGGCAAGGTCAGCTGATTAGCAATCCTCTTCTCCATGTGCCCTAATGGTAGTATTTACAGATTCTGAAGATTATGGCATGCAAGTGTTGGGAGAGCCATTACTCTGCCTACCATACATCATTTGTATATGTCGATTGAACAGATTGGTTTTTCAATATCACATTTTTATAACACTGTTCTATAATGACATTTCTAATAACGGGTCACAGGCTTAGCATATAAGAGATCAGAAGATATAATGAAAATGTATCATGGATTCTCTAAAAATGTAGAAGACATATCGGCGAGTAGTTCATCTTTCTTGAGCAAACGACTCAGCAAAGCAGTAGCTGTATTCATTTAGATAACATTTTATTTGTTAAAGTAAGTTTTGACAGACTTCATTTTAACAGCTGGAGAAATTAATTTAAAATCACAACATTTAGTGTACTGGCATACTTCTACAGGTAGGTGCAATTACATGTTTTTTGAAATAAAATCACTGCTTCTACATTTTAATGAGAAGATTTGAGGATAGATAGAAGCCATACATTGAAGCAGATATGCTTTAATAGATAGTAGGAAACTGTCAGAAAATAGATCCACTGTGAACATTTCTACAGTTCTCAGGGATTTCTTTGTTATAAATAACATTTTTTAAATGTGTACTTTTCTGAACAGAAAAAAATAGCAATTCACTTTCTGAATAACTTTCATATTTACAATGCCCTTTTAAGAATAGTAAGTTAAAAGGGAAAATTGTGATGTGAACTAGAACATCTCTAAAATTAAAAGAAATAAAGAACTCACACAGACTAGCCTAATGAGATATAATATTTTTCACTAACTGAAAAGGTTATAGAATACTTCAGCTTTATATACACTATTTTTACATTTACAGCCTTGAACAATATTATAGTTTGACACATTTATGTATTACTGATTAAGCATATGAAGTTGTGATCAATGAAAGGAGTACAGAAACCGTATATACCCCACTATGGCATCACCTAAAAAAAAACAAACAGGACATAACTGTTTGTCATTTCCATCTGTAAGTTTTGTGTCTTTTTTAGAACATTAGGAAGGAAGATGGATATAACAAATATAAATCTAAGTTGTCTTAGTAGAAACTTAAGTTCAGAGCAATCCACGCAATGGCAAGATGTGTTTGTTCAATTATTTTATCTATAATTTCTCATTTGGTTTGCAAAAAAACGAGTTTACTCAAAATACATCTCATTGTTATAATAACCATTTCCTTTTTCCTGCTTTTCATTCTGCCCTTTCATCCTCTCATATTCCACTTTCTGTAACAGAGCTCATTACCAAGGTGATAGGGGACTAGTTTCAAAGGCAACATGAGTCACAAAAATATCAATCCAGTGGTTCCCTTCAGGACATTCATATATTTCTTGTGTTAAAAAGAAAACCTTTCCTTGGGCGCAGTGATATCACTCCTGAGAAACCAATTACTTTTCACATATCTGCAATACTGTTTTGACATAACTAACCATGTCGCGTAGGAAAGCAAACTATAGCTCTCTGGTACACAATTAAGATATCTTACCTACAGTTCCTACACTGGAAACAGAAAAACTGATTTAAAAGACTAGCTAGTAATTAATAATTGGGTAATTGGCTCAAGTCATTTATACACATTGGTCATCCACAGCTTGGCTTTTTTATGTGTAGTAACAATTATCCATAGTTCTCTATTTTTTATCTTAAACACCCAAAACAACAAGGGACATTTTTGAACAATCTATAATATTCTTCTTGGATCTAAAAAAAAAAAAAAAAGAAAAAAAGAAAAAAAGAAAAAAAAGGAAATGTTAAACATAATTGCAAATCACATTAAGTTATTTTCAAATCACATTAAATTGTTATATTTGGTTTTCAGAAGTATTGTTTTCTCATTGCCTATCAGAATATGCTCAAATGAATACAAGCTATGTTTACATTCCTAAGAGCAAGTTTTTTTTTTGAAGGTCTATTTCCATATGAACAGCTGGGTGTTCTGATTTTGCTCTGAAAATGTCCTGTATTTAGGCTATAAAGGCTCAACATGAATCCATGAGAATAAGAATTTTGATCAATTTGGTAACTGATACTACATGAATAGGGTATAGGGTTCACCAAAATTAAAAAAGCAAATAAACAAAAATAAAACAAAATTGCTTACTTTTCTAGACAGGATGCACAGGAATAAGAAAATGAACATCCCCTGGAAGGCATTGCTGACCGTGAAGAGGTAAGCCGTTACCACTGATGCGTGCACAACATGGAGAACCCCAAAGATCCAGGTGGTGCCAAGAAGGAAGAGGAGAGCAAGGGCTCCTCTGGCACAAGACCTATAACATGTTAGAAATGTTTCAGTTAAGAAAACTACATATAAAGCCCCCACACCCCTAAACCCCTCAAATTATGTGGGCAATGAGTGTTTGGTGCAATTAAGAAATCTGCAGAGACCAAAAGATTATTTTGAAACTGATGAATTATTAATTCTAGCTTCACGGGACAGCCTTTAGGGTGTGTTACTGCCCCGCGGCAGGGCTGTGCTTCCAAAAAGATTAAAAGAGTATTTTTCAAGGAATTTCCTTAATCTTAAAATATTTTTATCTGGTGTACTGCAGTGTGTGTGCTTTGATTTCAAATCAAATGTTGCAATCATTCCTGAAGGTAAGACATATATCTGTTAGGAAGTATTTTCCCTTAGAAGCCTTGTAGACTGCGTGGATTTGGGTCAGTACCTGCGCGTGACGTCAAAGGAAGTTTCTGCTTTTCTCTCAGGTTTAGTAAAGAAAGTATAGGAGTAAATTTAGATTTTTTTTTTCTTCACTGCTGCAATATAGTTATCTCAAAATAAATTCAGGTCAGAATACTGATTTCTTAAAAATTAGATGAAACACTCTTACATATTTTCAGTCTATTGCCTAGGACTTTGGGAAAGCAATATTCAATCCTGCTCACTGAGGACACTGCTTTGAAAATGAGGCAACTAATGATTATTTTCTTATTCATTCTTTGTCCAATCATTCCGTACCGCAGAAGATGTTTTAGTGGTATACCCTCAGAAAATGAGTCATTTTCAACTTTATTAAAACCAGCACACTACATGAAGCTATGAATGGTGAGGAGTAAAAAGAAAGTAATCGATCAAACGTTTGCTAAATCCGAACTATAAATCTTGTGCGAGGTATTGAAACTCCAGGAGTGTTTCCAAGCAACACAAACGTTAGTTGTTTCTAACATTCCCTATAGTACACTTCAGTTTTTCCTGAACAAACCATTTTCAAGGTCTCAATAAATCAGTTTTAAAGAGAGGGTTGAAGGGAAAATCATGGCAGCATGCAAACTAGGAATCACAAGAAAGAAACACAGTTACTAAGCTCCGAGGAATGTTTTCCAAAGAAAATCACGAAGGTCTCTTTTGGCCTTAAAACACAGCCAGCATCTTTTCTTTCAATGGGTATGTTGGAAAAGAATGCTTCACTTACCACTTACCATCTCATCTGTCGAGACTACAGTCTTTTTAGACATATTAATTGCTATTTAACAATAAGTATTCTGGATACGGCAGAAAAAAAGTATAAATAATGCTTTAAAAAATAGTCCTTCCAAGAATTATTTGTGCCTCAAGTCACTAAAGCTTTTCACTACTAAAGAAATAGAGTTTGAGAGACATTTACCTTATGTTCTCATAGCAACTAACTTCTGGTTTCAACCCCGCAGTGTGACGGAAAACTTTGTATATGATAAATCCAAACGCCAAGAGATTAACCTGAGAAAATAAGTGAATTCCAAAAAGAGATGATTTTCACAGTCAATTAGATACATACGAAGGAAGTAGATAAAAGATTTCAAATAAGATAGAAACTAGAAAATTGTGGGATTTTTATGTATATTGCAAAGTACAAACCCTCTGGTAGATTTAAGGAAGCAAATCTGTGGCTGATCTTTATGGTATCACTGAAAATTGTTAGTACAAATGGTGGTACAATGTGGCAGGTTGTATTAAACACCCTGTTCAAGGAACTTCTTCAGATGTAAGATCACATCTACAGATTGATGAGGATCATCTGCTGCCAATAATAGGATTCATCTACATATTAAATTGCATTTTGGTTTGAAAAACTTTGTGAATATTTGAGAAATCAAATTTTTGTTCATTAAATGATATGCTGCTTCAAGGAGAAGTGTTAGCGATAATTCCGTCAACCTTTAAAAAACTAAACTGGAAAAAAGATATTCAGAGGAATTAGAAAACCCAACAAAACACCTTCAATTTCTCTTTTGCTAGAAAATGCTTGGGTATACTCTTTTGTATGGTTCATCTAGCTATGTCTCCTAAAGTTTGTGTTCAGATTTCCTTTCCCTAAATTTAACTTCAGAAACTTTCAAAATATTAATCAATGAAATGAATGTTTATCCGAAGGTATATACTTTTTACTAATATTTATCATTCTGTTATTTATATTTCCTATTATGGGCTAAGTAGAGTACATATAATTTTTACTCCTTTTAAACTGAGCATTACGAGAAATATCCTCTTTTCCTATCATTTTGGAAAACTTAAAGTCCTATTTCTGATGCCAGATGACTAAATCAAGGGTGTATTTTAAATGTGTATCTACTTTAATATGAAAATACTAACAATTAGAAATATTAGATTATAAAAATAATTTGTATATTGATCCTTTATTGAATATATTTTATTAATCCAAACAGATTTTTTCAAAAGCCATTTTGTAATAATAGCAAAGTGCAATAATATATATTATTGTATATATATAGTATATTATTGTAAATTATTACCTAATCCTTACAGAAGTATTTCAAAAGCTTAGAATTATGAAAAAAAATTTTTCTTCTATATTCTAAGAAGTTTTACATAGCTTCTCAAAGTTTACTAATTACTATTATATAAAGCAGTATGGAAGAATGGGTCAGATAATTTCATGTTGTCACTTCTCCATGGAGAGGCCCTTGAGAGAAAATCTTAAAGGAATAAGAGTCTATTCCTTTCCTTCTGCTTCCAAATGTCCATCACTTCTAATTATATGATTAATTAATTCTAATTACAGTAATTCTTCCATACAAAGAAAAGACTTCAGCAATTGTAGAGGAGAGACAAAGCATATTAAAAGTGATTGGATGGATAGTTTCACCCTGTCTTAGGCTCAAATAACTAACTGAAATGATAATTTAATAATATTTAATTTTGTGGGGAGTCTTTACTTGCAAAAGAAGGATACATAGAATTTTCTAGGTTTTTATAGCTATAGCTTCTTTAAATAAATTTGGAAACAATAATTGTATTTAATTTTGTGAATATGGGTATATATTTTTAAAATAATACAAAGTATTAAAATTTGGTTAGTATAAATGATATATTTCAAACCATGATTGGTTAGAATAGTATTGGTTTGAATTTTTATGGAATGTTCAATCTGTTATCTCAACAAAGAGTTATGAGGTAAGTTTAACAAAAAAAATTGTTTTCTAGATGCATAATCTTTCCATGTGACTGATTGTTATATTGAGCAAAGTTTCTTAAACTCTTTTCAATAAAAAAGGTTTGAAAATAGTTGCTCATACTGCTGTGTCTTCTCAGAAGGCCATATACATTTGAAATGCTGTTCCACATCATAAGCCAAAATAGCGAAGGGCATAACATTCCCTACGGGTGATACAGTTCTGGAAAGTACATTTTTCTGTACAATAGGGAGAATGTTTACGTATGTAATAAAAACCAGGTGCTTCTGGACAAGTAGGAGACTAATTCTTACTCCATGATCTCATACTTTCCCAATTATAAGAGAAACAGATTAAAATATTTTTATCAAAAGATGTTACTGTTTTATGTAATAAAAAAAGTCACAAACACATTGATTTTATTATCCATATTCATTGGTACTAATACAAATATAGGAAGCTTTTTATATGTATTCTAAATATTTTATAGAAGGCCCAAGCCTCCGGCATAGCGGTTAGGAGTGGGTACATATTAATGAACACAATAGGCATCGTCTTTTGTTCTCATAAACTTGTTAAGAAGATATATAGTAAGTAATGACATAAATACTTATAAACCTACAAACAGTGATAAATGCTATCAAGTCACAAATTTGGATTACTAGGAGAGACAAAATGAGGGTGGATTAGGATAAAGGTTCGGGAGGTACTTCTCTTAGGACTTAGTATTTAAACCAAGACCTACTAAATTATGATACATTAACAGATCAAAGAATCCATGAAGCTTGAGAAAGTTGAGGGTATGGCAAGTCTTGAAGGAATTAGCAAAGGCAGCTGGGGTGAAGTCAACAAAGGGAAGGGTAATATGAGAAGAGGTGAGTGAAGTACACAAGGATGAATATTACTTAGATTTTACCTTAAATGCAAAGAGTTTTAGTTTATTCTTTCACTCAAGAACACTTACATATTTAAGCCTTTTCCTTAAGGAACTTAGAGTATAATGGAAGAGATAACCAGTCAACAGGCAAGTAAAACACTATTCAGTAAGTGCCCGGTGTTTGTTTGCAAAGAAGAGCAAAAGAACACAGGTAGTGACACCTTAACATCCTAACACTTTAGGATTTCTAAGCCAGTCTTGAATGACCAGTAAAGCCAAAGGAGAGAAACCCGGAGAAAGTGATTGCTCAGTATAGCAGTTCATTGGACCAATCTCTGCACATTCACTCATTTTTTAGGTGATCGGATCTTATGGCTCAAAATGTTACCCTTACATCCTATCTGATTGCTTCACTATGTCTAATAGGCATCAGGAGTTGAAAATGTCAAAAACCAAGCTGCTGTTCTTCCCCTCAAAGAACCTATTTTTGCTTCAATCTTCCTTACCTAAAAAAAAAAAAAAAAAAAAAAAAAAAAAAAACTAATCTCATCCTTCAAGCAGGTCAGCTTTATTCATCAGCAAACCCTTCACCTCTACATTTAAAACATACTCCGAATGTGACTACCATTTACTGTCTGCACAGCGCCTATCCTGGGAGAGGCCACATTGTGCCTCACCTGGGCTATTGCAAAAGCCCCTAATTGGTCTCTCTGCTTCCATCCTTGCCCTCCTACAATCTGTTCTCTTTATAGCAGGCAGATTGATCCCCTTAAAATGTAAGTCAGACCAAGTCTCTCTTCAGAACCCTCCGATGGCTTCCCTTCGCACTCAGAGTTAAACCTAAAGACCTCACAATGGGCTGTAGATTTGAAATGATTTGGTTCTCACTATCCCTCTTCTCTCAAGCCCTACTTCTCTCTCCTTTGATCACTTCACTAATTCACATTGGATTCCCTGTCCTTCCTCCAGCATACCAGCAGGCCTTAGGGTGCTTGTACTTACTGGGCTCTCTGGTATTCCCGAGGCAAATTCCCTCACCAGCTCTGTTTAAATGCCGCCTTATCCATACACTGCCTCCCAATGTATGCTTATTAAAAAACTGAAACCCAAATGATTAAATCAGACCTGGAGCTCAATTCCATGGACCTACAGATGATGATGGTGTCCTTCACTGCTTTGGACAGTGTAAGTTCTGCATGCAAACATGTTCTTCCCTTGCCCTGGTCAATAGGACACTGAAAAAAAAAAATTCTCCTTGGTCACACTTTAGTCAGCCTCAGCCATGCGCCTCGGTGTCCATCTCTGCAGAATTCAGTTTTAGCAGGAATCCTGCTAAATCAGCTTAGAGAGAATCCTACTACCACCCTCCCTTGGTATCTGGTCATTCTCAATATCTAATTAAATTCCTCATCTCCCACCCTTGATGTTTGATCACACTGGCCCACCTTCCAGCAAGAGTCCTGTTAAATTAAATTTAGCAAGAATTCTCCCGACCCCAGCCATCCACTCTTAGCAATTTTGCACGCACTCCCCTCTCCCCACCACACCACCTGATCCTGTAAATCCCAGCTGGCTTCATTGTATTCAGAGTTGAGCTGAATCTCTCTCCCCATCGCAATAGTGTTGACACCTATCACAGTAGTCCTGGAAAAAGTCTTCCTTACCATTTTAACAAGTGTCAGAGTAGGTTTTTTTTTTCTTTAACGAAACTCGCAGAGACAAATGCAACATCATATTATAATATTGAGCAAATTTGGGGTAACCGGAAAAATTTGTTTTTGCGGCTTTTACACTGCCTGTGTTCCCTCTTTATCTGTAAATATATAAGCTACTTTAAACCCTTTTTAAAATAGACTGAAAAACCATAAATAATCAGCATCACCCAAAGGCACAAGACTTGATTCACTTAGAGGTGGAGATTAAGTTGAAACACCACATTTTATATGGCATGGAAAAGTATTTTCTGGAGGGGATGTTTTATGAAGTAAGTACGAAGAGTGTGAGATAAAAACAAAAGCCCCAAACAAGATTATATAGAATTAAAAAGTATTTCTGATAGTAAATGGTTTGCAGTTATTCCAGAAGTAATGACTTTGAGGCTAAATAAATATGGGCATTTTAGGCTAAATAACTGGAAAGATACTACTAGCATTGTGTTCACAGGCAAGGCTACCTCGATAACTGACTTGAATACTTGCGCGATTCTTTCAAACAAAAGAAAGATTGTTAATATGAACCATAGTTAAGGGAATGGTGCTTTTAAGATGATTCACACTTTTGCTCATTAATATTTACCTATGTGTGCTGATTTTATCAGCTGTGGTTCCCTCATTATTTATCTCTAAATATTAGTGCCACAAAAGCCACAGAGGCTAATGAATGACTTGCAAATGAACAAGGTCGTTTGTTGTCATTTTTGTTTCAATTGAAAAAAAACAAAACAAAACAGTTTTAGCTTGCCAACTACAAGTCCTTAATACTTGGCGAGGAATAAGCAAGACAAGACCGTTAGGTGGCAAACGTAAGAACTCTGAAATTCACTGTTGCATTTGAGAATACAGCTGTGAAGAAAAAATAAATCATTCAAGTTGTGAAAACTTAACCCTTGAGAGAAACTGGTATTTTAAATTTAAAATCATTCTCCTGGCTTCATCTTAAGGAATATTTATCTACACGGAGATCTGTTTCTTCCCTTCATTGATATATGCAGTTGCTTCAAAGTCTGGCACACATGTTCTGATGTTTGACAGAGTGCATTAAAAATTTTTAAGTGCCTTATTTTTTTTTAAACAAGAAACTTAAACAGATAAGCTGTAGAGAGAGCAAGAGCTAATTCTGAAAGATTTAGACCTACAGGTACATTCGACCCAAGGGCTTCAAATTCAGACTTCAAAATGAAGCATCCCAATCAGTCATTTTTCTTTTCTTAGTCTTTTTCTCAATAATTGATGAAGCCATCTATATGCTGATGTCAGATCTTACCAAAAGAATGAGAAAATGTCTCTTACAGCACTCTTAGACCTATGCTTTAATTTTTCACATACATCAAATTAGAGTCTGGTTCATTTAAGAATGTGTCATGATCACAACTACTGTGTCCTTTCAAATAGTTTTATTACCTTTAGACGAACTGGCCTAGTTAATGTGCTTCTGCCATGGACAGAGGGTAGATTTCTACTAACCTATGGAGAGGGCATTAAAAACAAAAACAAAACCCACCCACCTACCCACACAACCCCCCTCCCCCAAACAGTGACCCATTCTGCATCCCTAGAGCACCGCATAGATGGTTCAATAGTTTTCAATGGAAGCTTTTCAAATCAAAGGATATCCTCTCTTAATTAAAGAAAAATATCTACTAGCAACATTGGAATCAAGGAGAGTTTTGCCTTCATCCTGATTTTATTTCTCCACTGGAATCACACCCTTACATGCCTTAGAATGCTAAACGCAGAGAGTATCAGAAAAAGTGGGGTATGTGGTGAGCAAAAAAAAAAAAAAAGTCCCCTCTTCCAAGAAAACAGGCACAACTAATGTCTGCAGTTTGTGAGTACAGCAAAAAGGATGGTGCCGCTGGAATACGGTTATGGACTTTAAGATAAAGATGTTATTCTGGATTATCCTGTTAGGCCCAATGTGAGCATGTGAGCCTTTAGAAACGAAAGAAGACAGAAGAGATTCAGCAGCCAGGAGCTACAGAAGAGGGGCAGAAATGGAGGTCAGAGAGAACTGAAGACAAGGGGGGTCCTCAGGTCAGGCAGGAAACGTGGGAGGCCCCTACAAATGGAGGATGACCCCTGTTCCACAGCCAGCAAGGAAATCAATCGCATGAAACTGAATTTGGCCAACAACCTAACCAGGAGTGGAAACAAATTCTCCCCCAGAGCCTCCAGAATGGCTGATGCCTTAGTTTTAGCCTAGTGAGGCTCTAAGCAGAAGAAACAGCTGAGCCACACTGTACCCAGACTTCTGACCTCCAGAACTGTGAAATAATAGATTTGTTGTTTGAAGCCACTAAATTTGCGGTAATTTGCTGTGACAACAACAGAAAACTAATGCAAAGTAAAAGACTTATAAATATAAAATAAAAGTTACATATATATATATATGAAATGCCCTATAGTGTTTCCTATATTTTAAATAAGAACTTAAAAAATCCAGTTTACAATAAATACTCATTTACCAATAACTCATTTATTATAGATGTTCCGGGTATTTGGTGAGTAATTAATTATGTCAAAACTTACTTGTGGGTTCTGTATCTGTGTTTCTTAAAACAAAAAGATCAACAAATTATAATTTACTTAAACTTACTGAAAACTTCCTTTTCAGTAACTCATAAATACAGTTCATACTTTCAAGTACCTGTCACATTTTCTTCTGTATAATGCACACATGTATAGGCCCTTGTCATAAGGTTGCTTCATTAGTAAATAAAAATACAAAATGCCAGTTAAATTTGAATTTCAGATATACAACAAATAATTTTTTAGTATAAGTATCTCCCATACAATATTTGGGGCATACTTAAAGACTAATTTGTTGTTTAGCTGAAATTCAAATTAATTGGGCATCCTATGTTTTGTCTGGCAGCCATAACTTCATAGCTTCAAAATTATTTTCACATTTGATCCTTTTTGTAATCTGAAGACACTGGCTTCATTGTAGAAAACCCTAAGGACATTACCCTCTTCACATACAACAGTTTGAAAAGAGATCTCAAAGGAAGAAGGGGAAAATTTTCAGATGCTGCAATTGTTGTGTAACCTGAACATGTGTGTATGTGCAGAGACTGATAACATTTTCTTAATGTAAGTAGAGGATGAAAGCACATATAAAAGGTTTGAGCCTAGTAAAGAATACACCCAGGCCAGGTAGGACTCCCTCCCCTCTGAAACCCCTCAGTGTGCATCATGAAGCTGTGCTGGGAAGCAATGGATTAGGTCAGTACCTGTTAAAAAAAAAAAAAAAAAAAAAAAAAAAAAAAAAAAAAAACTTTTGTTAATAAACTAATGGCTAGAAATAAAATTTCCGAAGCTTAGATTTTAAATTACATTAGTATAAATTTAGTGAAAACTCACAGAAATTATGGTGCCACAGTATTTGTTGACTTGTTGTCAGAATCATGGAATGGAGTGACTTTTCCCCCTACGTATACCTACATGATGCTGCTAGGAAGCATCTCTCTCCAACATCATGAGCCCTATCTTATATCACATTCCCGAGGCTCAGGATTGAGCAGCCTTGGGAATATCTACAGACTTAAGAGATACTCCTTGGCTCAGGTTATTCACACTTGGCTCAGGAGAGAGGAGTCCAGAGAGACATAGGAGTGCAGTCTATAATTCTATGAAAACTATATTAAGAATAATGTGAAACATACTGAAACAATCTGAAACTATAATAGATATATCTAAATAGTTCTAAATATTATCTGAGGAGAGTATCCTTCATTGAGTATCTGAGCTATTAACAGCATTCATGGTATTAATACCTTGAGGTTTATACTTTAGAAGATAGCAGTGCTCTCCCACCAAGTATTGACTGCTGGGGTGTACAACTAGATGGACCGCTGTTCTGGCATAAACTAGCATTTGCAGGTAGTTACAAACTACAGTAACATTGAGATGTTGAGTCGGTAACAAAAACATAATATTTATTGAGCGTTTTCTGTGTGTTAGACATTATTCTAAGTGTTCTTTATTTTTAACTCATTTCATCCTTACACCAACTTCATGGAGTAATTCTTCTTATTATCATTATTTCACGTATATGGCAACAGAGGCATAGAGAGGTTAAATAATGTGCCCAAGGTGACACAGTTGGGAAGTTATCAGAGCAAAGATTCATACCTAGTAGACAGGTTCTAGAGGATATGCCCTTAAGTACATTACAAAACTCCTAGACTACAGAGGAAGGGCCAGGGAGAAAAGTTAAATTGACATCTAAAATTTCACAAACTTACTGCTTAGGCATTTATTATGTTAACTGGTAACAGTTATGTCGTTTTAGAAATGGTTAAAAGTATAAGAGTAAAACATTAATGAGTAGTGATATAGTTAGCTGTTTGGCCTTAATGTGCTCATTGAACTTAGTCAAGACACCAGCGGTGAAGGCCTCGTAAACATGAGTTATGCCAGTGACCCCCCCAGTGGAGGTTAACTGTCTTCACTGTTCCCTGCCGTCAAAGGATCTAAGAACGCCATAGTCTTTCTGTGCTGGTGTACAACAGAGCTTTCTATCCTGTAGAGTTCAAATATGGTCACTGAGTTCATGTTAGTGGTCAAGTAGAATGTCTTAAAATAGTCTTCTGGGGTACAGGAGGAACACATTAGAATTCCCATTGATATGTTTCCAAGGAAAAATTAAGGTTTACTCTTTAAAATGCATATGATACTGGTGCTGTCACTTTTTCAATGTCATATGGAGCCACATGTCAGATAGAAGCCATTCGATGGAATTAGTATTTATTCCTAAAGGGAGAAAGGTTCACCCCTTTTGGGGTCTTATGGCCTACTGCAACATATTGTATGTATGCCTGTTAAGTGGATTTTCGGATCACATTATGTAGTTTTAATAAAGTAACACTAAGTAAAGAATTAAGACCCAAATGTTTCCAAGTACACTGTGGGTTAAAAGTCATCCTGATAAAAAATATATCAAGTGAGACAATGACAGAACTGATATTTTCCCTACTCTGAGAGTAAGTTATTTGCTAGCTAAATTGTAAATCCATGTAAGTGAACCAAGTTAGAAGATCTAATCTAATTTGATAAAATATTATTTAAAAATTCAAATTATTAAGAGGACTAGTTGCAGTATGCATTCAGATCCACAGTTTTCATTCATAGTTAAAGTCATTCATAATCAATTCAACATATCATTTCTCTAAAGTCAGTAATACGGGTTTAGCAGTCTCTTTTAAAGTTTTCTACTGAGAGTTTTAAAAAGTAATGTACCACTGGAAAACAGACGCTGCCGAAGGCAGATGCTTAACTGCTCAGCCACCCAGGCGTCCCATGACTGGTCAGTTTTATTTAACTCTTTGTATTTTGCTTTCCTTCTATGTAAAATACGAATGAAATGATAACATTTAACATATAAGGATGTATGTATTAAATAATTCACATAAAGTACTAATAGTGCTCAATATGTAAGTTCTCAACAAACATCAATTATTACCACTAATGGCTATTATGCTTATATGAAAATGTGTTCTTCCGAATTGTTTCAGTATTTGACATGCCCAATGGTAAATATAATATTCACTCCACAGTTGGATAAGAATTATTTTGTGATGTAATCTCATTGGACCTATAAATAGCACCTTATATCAGAACTTAGATCTTTCAGTGTTTATTTTGGACAATATGATTTCAATAGAAAACAGATGGATCTTCTCCTACTTTCAGGACTTTCCTTTAAAATAATGTCAGCAAAATAAACACTTCAACAATAAGTCAATAATGTAATATCATTCAACAATAAGGCAAACATTTATTGCTCATACAGTTTCTCATTTTTTTGTTGAAACTCCTCTAGGGTCGAACTGAAATTTCCAGGTCAAAATCTGGATATCTTTAGGAAGTTTATAGAAAAGGTAGGAGTATTCCGAAGGGCAATCCAGATACCTTAAATATAAGAAACATAATCTTCATGAATCCAATATGATATTCTGGGATATTTTATGGGAGAGGATAGTTATCTTAAATCCCTCTCGTGTAGAACAGAGGTCAGGAAATTTTTTTCTGTAAAGGGACAGATTGTAAATAGCTTAGGTTTTGAGGGCCATATCCATATGGTCTCTATTTTCAACCACTGAACTTTGCCATACCATTAAAGAAACCATAGACAATACACAAACAAGTGAATGTGACTGTTTCCCTGTAAAAAATTATCTATAAAAACAGACTGTGTCCATTGCCGACTCTTGGTCTAGAGTTTAAGATACATAAGAGTTAGGACTTTTTTTTTCTATTTTATTCATTGACATATTCTCAAGGCCTCGAACACTGGTGTATGGAAGATGCTGAATAAACATTGGTTGAATGAATAAAAGGATGAAGGATGGTATACCTAAATCCCCAGTATCCTTTATGACCTATGTAAAAGAGCATTCAACCATTAATTTGATTAAACAGTAAAATAATTATTTTTAATTTTTTCATATCTTGTAGATTTTGACAAAATGATATCTTATTAGGAATCTACTATCCAGGGATCCCTGGGTGGCGCAGCGGTTTGGCGCCTGCCTTTGGCCCAGGGCGCGATCCTGGAGACCCGGGATCGAATCCCACGTCGGGCTCCCGGTGCATGGAGCCTGCTTCTCCCTCTGCCTGTGTCTCTGCCTCTCTCTCTCTGTGTGACTATCATGAATAAATAAATAAAATCTTTAAAAAAAAAAAAAGGAATCTACTATCCATAGATACAGCAATAATAACTGAGGGATATTTATACATTATTAAAATGTATTGACCCTCTAGGAACAATTTTGCATAAAGGGAAAGGATGAAGGTATACCTCCTTTATTTTATAGGTGGATACCTCGGGTATACACAATATTTTGCATCTAACAGAAACTGTAGATGCATGGATTTTATGATATGTATTTCTTAAATACAATCTTTAGCACACAGGTAGGTCACAACAAATGTCTTAATCACAAGTAGACAGATTACTGCCTCATTAGGAGGTGATTAAATCTCCTTTGTTAAGATATAAGCAAGGAAATATGTTCCTTGTGTATACTTACTATAGAAAGAGAGGACAGAGGTGTATAAATACTTACATATATATGTACACATACATATAGGTCATTTGACTGTTACTTCACATTTAAAATAGAGCTTGCACAATTAAATGCAAAGAGCTATTTAAAGTTTTAAAGGTAATTTTAAAGGTAAAAATAGAAGGGACGTAAGATTGCCCCCAAATTTTCCTTTTTGAACTTTTGAAAGATGCTTTTATTCTTTTAATTTCATTTTTAATAGCACTGTCTACAGGGTTGGCATTATTACCCTTGTGCATATGTTAGAAATCCAGGGCACAGAAAGAACCCATTGTGTATACTTTTTTTTTTACCAGTTGGATTGCTTTTGAAAACTTTTCACATTATTTGGCCAGGTCCTCATTTTATTCAGTTAAATGTAAAATGCCAATCTTACAATTCTGAGTGAAAGAGTTCCATAAATAGATAGATTGATGTAGATAGATACATACAGCAGTTGTTTTTAAGGAGAAAAGAAATGAAGGAAAAGTGATGTGCTATAATGTGAGCTTCATGTATTTTCTCTTCTGAGAAGACTTTTCAAAATAATTCCATTTCCATGATCGTGATGATTTCTCTAAAGTTCTTTGGGGGAAAGGTGTGAACATTTTTGACTAAATACTGTGTTTGGTACATCATTTATTTATTTACCCAGCAGTATTACCTGAGTAATTACTACCTGATAAACCTCAAGGATAATATAGTGAGAGAAAATCCATAAAGCTTTACTCTCAAAGAACTTATAGTCCTGGAGGAGACAGATATGAATCAGTTCCTAATCCATTATTCACACCAATACCTGTATAATTATAAATTGAGGGAAGTTTTTTTTTTTTTTTTTTTTTTTTTTTTTTTTTTTTATGAAGGCATCTCACAACAACAACAAAATACATTATAGATCAGTGAGTCGGGGAGGACTTGCCTCAGAAAATGTTGCTTGAATAGATCTGAAAGACAAACAGGAATTACCTAGACAAAGGGATAGCTGGAGGGAAGTGACAGGGAATGTTTTAGTGCCAAGGTGCTGAGATGGGAAGGTACATAGAACCTCCTAGAAACTGTAAAGCCATGTGATTAAAACACAGAGGCCCACGGAAGGGTCATGTGAGACGAGGCTGCTCAGCACACAGGTGCCAGAACATGCAGTGCCTCCTAAGTAAGCATCTACTTGATGCCTGTTTGCTGGTCACAGTCTTTTTAAGGTTGGTTGCCCAGTGTTCTGTTCAGTTTGGCATTTGAGTTTTTTTTTTTGCTGACACCTTATTAAAATAAGCCAGGGGAAATTTGGTAAGCTCCACTTCCACCCTGTCATGTCTCTTAGGACACTGTGTGAGAGTCACCTGCGTAGTGACCATGCTGACTTTGACATGTGCTCAAATATGTATGACAGCCAGCAATATCCCACCTCTCTTTCCAGACCCTACCCAGATATGGTGTAAGCACCACCTTCTGCTCACGCTCCGGCATGAGTGCTTAGGGACAGCTACCTTCTTCATGATCCAGGGTAGTGGGAGAAAGATTCAAAATGGCCATATTGTCCAGCACACGGTGCTCTGACATTTTTTAATTTAAAGAAATTGCTTTTGAAGACAGATTTTTTTGAATAGAGCTGTTTTATAGGTCCATCAATAAAATGAAACCAATTTGAATGTTTTTTATTACCTACTTTCATTCCTAAAAAGGTCCAGATTTTGGTGACTGATAAATGAATATGGTCACCCCTATTGTATGTAGGCTTTGTTAAAAAGTTTAGATTTGGCCCCAAGAGCAACGAAGCCAAGACAGATGTAAATAACGGTAAAGAAATGTTCAGATTTGTTTTTCCAAAATATTACCTCAAGCATACTAATGTGTTGTCTTATGGTTGTTTGTTTACATATGTCTCCCTGATAATACTTTTTGCCAGCAAAGTCTCTCTCCTTAGTTTCTAGCACATCCTTATTTGGGTCTTTTTTTGGGTGGGGGTGTCTTTAATACTTGATAAAGTTTTGGCCTATTCTGAAATATTCAAAGCATTGTACCTTTTTACCTAGGTTTTTTTTTCATACTATCTGTACTTTCATTTTGATTTCATACTACCTATGTTGATAAACATTAATTAAATAAAATATGGATTTTTAAAAGAACACAAAAGACTTTTTTTTTCTAAGAAAATAAATTTTCTAAATAGAAATATGAAATTAAGGGTGATTAAAAATGGGTGAAGCACTATACTCATCTCTCAGCTTTTTCTTAATAGGAGAAAAATGAAAAAAAAAGGAATTTAAGCAATTAGATGTCAAACAGGGCATTGAGAATTACTTATTTATGAATATCAATTAATAGAATAGTAAACCTCCAGACTACCTGTTTTCCACATATTGATCTATATAGTCTATATAGTCATGATTTTAGGTAGAGCATTTTGGTCAGTTGTTGAATAATCTTGGCAAGATTTAGATAAAACAAAACAAAATGGGGGAAGAGATATTTATAGTGGACAGGATTTCCCTCATTTTCAAGAAGATGAAAAGTAATTTATTTTAATACCTTTACTAAGTAAAATAAAAATTGAAATTTTATAAATAATTTCTAGAAGGTCTGTAGTTGCTAGGTCTTTCATAACTTAGCCTAAAACCATTTTTGAAATCTAGAAGATAAGAAGAAGTTCTTCAGGGGCCTAACAAAATATGCTCCGTTCAAAAGGAAAGGATATGTAGTAGTGAAACTGTACAATGTGACCCTGGAAAGCATGAGCTTGTCTCTACCACTGGGTAGGTGGGTGATTCTGAGTAAATTACTTAAATTCGCTAAGCCTTAGTTTTCACTTCTTGAAAATACAGACAAAATGGTGGCTCTTACCCTAACACACGGGAATTAAGCTCTATTGATTAAAGCCTGTGTCCTAACAGTGAACACCTTGGGCTCTCTTTTTGATCAGATTTTTTTTTTTTTTTTCATCAGAAGGAATTTTAAATGTTCCTTTCTTGGGAAACTCTGAAACTAGACATGACACAACATTTTCATATGAGAGACAGAAATCAAGACAGAGCCCCACAGATAATCCATTCTCTCAATCTGAGTCTTTGTATTTTGCAGAGAATACTGAAGGAGACCAAGGGATATAATAAATACTTAGAGGGAAGATAAAATATTGTCTCATGTGTAGAATAAGATCTCTGCAAATGCTAATAAGGACTGATTCAAAGGGCTTGCTTCTGTTGCAGACCAGCTTCAGCTAGGACATTGTTTTATGTTCAAAGGAAGATCAGAGGTATCACAACAATCAGAATACATACTGAGCTTTTAACCAAGTTTAAGGATTTTTATGACTTCTTAGTGAGTAGAAGCTTGATTTATCCATTGCTTACATAAGAATGTACATAATTTGATTCAGTATAATAGGTTCTTCTCAAGGAATTGATGTACTTCTTTAAAAAGTTACAAATAGTAGAAGCCCCATAGGGGCTTCGTATTTATAAATAGAGTCAAGATTATAGTTACTAGATGTAGTGAAAATCTAGTAAAACATTATCTCTCACTAAATGCTAGGACTATTTTTATTGTGTTGTACTACCTAAGTTTTTTGTGAGGATTAACTGAAGTGTAAAAAGGGTTTTGTAAAGATTAAAAGACTATACAAATATGATGTGAATATTAATTCTAACGATATCTTGCACTACCAACTCACCTTCACCATAACGTGATGTAACATCCTTCACTGTAAACCTATATTTATTAAAAAATATCAGTGACGAACTTTACCTTGGCCAGTTTTTCCTAATTGGGCTTGAGAGACCCAAGGGATGTTTTCAATATATTTTTTCAGATCTCTAATTTTTATAAAGTTATTCAATTTTTATGAATTTTTTTAGTACAAATCCCAAGGAGATTTTCTATGAAGGTATTTCCAGTAAGAATATAACTCCTATATATGAGAATATATTGAAGACTACAAATGTATTATTTATGTTTTTTTTTTAACTTGTTCTTTTAAAAATTCTAGCTACCTATTGTTTCAAGAAGGTTGGAATACCACAAAAAAAGTAACAAAATGTTACAGGTACTGAAATGCTTATTGATATATAACATGAAGAAATGGTTAGAATTTTAAAATGCCTTGAACCACAGAGGTCACTAAACGATGAATCTAAAGAATATGGTGCCACTAAATTAAAAGATGTAATTAAAATGTTGATGCTGTTATCCACAACATGTAAAATTTGCAGTGGTTAGTGTTTCTAATATAGCTTCAATGGGGTTATCCAGAGGACATTGCCCAAACTATGATTTTAATTCTTTTTTCTTTTATTTTTGCTGTTCAAGGAAAGCTGTAAAATGCAGCTATATAAGATGCTTAATATCTGAGTATAGACTAGTGATTTCTAATGGAAAGAATCCAGGATATCATTCCCCAAGGGATATATGGTTATACCGGGACTCCTTTGGTTGTCATGTCTAGGCAGTGGTGGTAGTGGTGCTACTGGCATCTAGTGAGTAGAAGGCAAAGATGCTGCTAAGTTCTTTATAAGGCACAGGACAGGTCCTCCAACAGAGATTTGGTCCAAGGTGTCAACGGTGCCATGGTTGTAGGACTCTGGTGTATCCTTTCTTCCCTTGGATTTATAAATTCCAGCTTAGCTATTTAGACTCTATAGTAGATAATAATATCTAGAATTGGTAAAAATGTCAGAAAAGACATTCTTAAATATTGTTTGTATAAGTATCCTTGAAGTAAATGTTTTGGAGGCAGTTTGTAAATTTAAAAATCTGTCTCTACCTGCATTTCTACTTTTAAGAAGCATTTATTAACAATTTTATATAATCATATATGTAACTATATTGGAACAAGAATTCTCTGTGCATGCAGTATTATTTATAATAAGAAAATATTAGAAACCAATTAGATGTTCATCAATAAGGAAGTGGTAAAATAAATTAGAGCATAATATGGATAATATGTAATGATAAAATTGGTAGAATTGTATATTATAAGAAAGAAGGATGAATATGATATATTTCAGGTTATAAATGATTCAGGTTTTTTGAATTTGTAATCAATTTTTTTGCTTAAACTTATATAAGTGTGTGTGTGTGTGTGCACACACCAAAGGTCTTGAAGGATGCAGAACAAATACTAAGAAAAAGAACTGTAATAAAAAATATAAGTGTGGGATAAAATATCCACTTTTTACTCTATATAGTCTCATAATATTTGCATTTCTTTCAAGTTTGTGCAATTGGTGAAACTAAAAAATGTAACAAGAATAGCTTACGTAATAAAAAACATACATACTGTCCGTTGTGTAAGGGTTATGTGAGGAATAACCCTGAATAACCTTCACTTTTTTTTTAAAGATTTTATTCATTTATTCATGAAAGACACAGAGAGAGAGAGAGAAAGAGTGAGAGAGTGAGAGGCAAAGACAGGCAGGGAGAGAAGAAGGCCCCATGCAGGGAGCCCAATGTGGGACTCGATCCTGGGGATCAAGCCCTGGGCTGCAGGCAGGTGCTCAACTGCTGAGCCACCCAGGCTTCCCAGGAATTCACTTTTAAGGAGGCTTTAATAGGCATTTCCTGGCGAAAGGGAATTAAGAGATTGTAGACATAGAACAATTAGAGGAGGACACTATAAAGAACTGAGTGGAATTCTGGGCAAACCTAAAAGGAAAGGGGTAGGAGTAGCAATATAGAAAACACTCAATTATAAGGGTTGTGATTTAAATTCAAATGAAAGCTCACATTTTTAAAAGAAAAATGCCTTATTCGGACATAGTGTAATTAGTATTTGCCTCAATCAAGCAAATTCTATTCTTCAATACTGAACATGTCTATGGGAAACTTCAATTTCTTACTTAAAAGTCAAATTATTTTCACCAACTCTTTTTTATATTTGTGTACTTGAATCTAATCGCTTGTGCAGTTTTAGTTGAAAGGATTCAGCATTAAAGATTAAAAATATTGAAGAAAGAAATGAATTATGGAAATTATCTTCAGTTTGCAGCTTGCTTTACAAAGATTTTAGAAGCCTCTTTCTTGTACAGCTCAATCTTTCAAAAGCATGGCTAGGCCTTTTTATGTATAGTTACAATCTTAACGTTTTAAATTTAGTGATTCCTAGATAGAATCCGCGGGGTCACTGGTTCATACTTCAGAATTCTAAGAGATCCTTAATATTAATGAGTCAACACCTGAGGAAATACTCTCATTTGATCAATGAGGGGAATGTTGCTGCTCAAAGACCTAAATTGTTAACACTTATCGGAGTAGATTAAAAGCGTGAACATTGCTTTGAAACAAAATACCTAGGGGTAGAAAAAGCCACCAGTGCTGATCCCATTCAGTTCTTACTCATTTACATATTGTCTTAAAGGCATTTTACATTATAACCTCAAACCAGATGAGCTCAAGAGTTCCATTCATAAAAACAAGCAAATATCATCTGTAGGGCCTAGTCCCCAGTCTATAGAAGAAATGCAAGAATTCCACGTGTGAATGAAAGGTATTGCCATTGTTCTACAGAGACGTCTACTCTGGCATACTGGTCTTCCCAGATTTGTTTAGAGAAAGTCCCAAAACCAATCTTAATCCTCATTTAAGACTTGGCCTAACAAAATCACCGCTAATCATCTATTTATATTTGAAGGTTCACTTACCTTTATCCTATCTTTTTATTCTATTAAATTTTTATTGCTTTTCTTAAGATATTTTACACTTTAATTTCAGTTAAGCTTTCTCTGGCAGACTGTATTAGAGATTTGTAACAAATTCCAGGAAGTAAGAAGCACGTATATTATAATTGTATCTTGCTATAATTAAACAAATGCTGTCTTATCTTCACCAGTATTTTAAAAATTAGGATCTATGCTTAAATTTATTTTATATATATATCTATATGTAAATGTATATACATATGTATACACACACACTGTATTGGCCAAAATACATTCCCTTGCATACAATTTTTGCCTGTGCAAACCATGGCTTTACAATTAGTCTTTATTTTTTTAATACAAAAGGTATAAATTAGGGAGACAAACATTGCCCTCCAAATTATTGTGCATTCTCTTATTTTAATTTTGAAGAGTGGATGTTTTTCCTAAAACATTTATTTTTGCTTTCACTATAGCTTTGTTGTGTAGGGCTGGCCCTGATATCTTCATTTTATCTGTTAGAAATCCAGGGCACAGAGTGGTCGCATAGCTTAAGAAGGATCTCACGGTGTTTCTTCTTGCCTCATTTGTTACTATGGTCTTTATTAACAGATTAATTAAAATACAGAGATAATTATTAAGGACTTGCTAAATATTTCTATATTCCGGGATGACCAAAAGGAGTCAGTTTTATAGTCCAGGGTTCATAGAGAATGCAATGTGAATGTTGCTCTGTAGAGAATAACTGCAGTTTACTGAATGGAGGCCCTTAAGGTTGTGTACCAGAAATGACACTAATAATTGAGCAAGATATAGCCAGTAAATGAAGAAACTCATACCTCTCTTTGGGTGTTTGGATATAGGGGATGGGTAGCATGACACGCAAGGAAAATTACCATGTGCAACAAAAACAGAGCATTAACAGCACTGTAGAAGGTTTGAATAAAAAGTCTATGGGAGTACAATAGAGGAAGAGATTGGTTAAAAATCTGGAAAAGTTTTCATCAAGTCCTGTATTAGTTAATGATAAGATTGTAGTCAGAACTGTGCACAAGGGGGTAGGATTATTGAGTGCAAAGGACCAAGAAAATATTCAAGAAGAGCAAGTATTCTAACAAGGATGAAGTTTTGGGAGAGGCTGTTTTGTGAGGTTAGGCAGTGTGGGGGGGGGGGGGGAGAAAGCTGAAAAAAAAAAAAGCGGGGTTCAGCTAAGTGACTGAGAACTTGACATTCCAGCGCATAGAATTTGGCCTGTAGGTGAAGTGGAGTATCAGCCTTGGAATTAAGAAAGCAGGTGTGGACTCAACTTGACAAATTCAACTTCACGAATATGGGTTTCAGCTCAGGTAACTTACAAGCTGTTAATCAAGCTGTGTAATCAACCTTATGCCTCAAGTTTTCCAGCTTCAAAATAAAATAATCACACACACGCGCACACACATATACATAGCCATTTTTGGATTGTTTGAAGGATTAGATTAAATGTGCCAACACACAGAGAATGTTTAGATTATTGTCAGGAATACAATAGGGTTAAACATTAATGTTATTTTTTTATTAATAGTTGCCATTGCCAAGTCCCACATCAGGCTCCTGCTCCACAGGGAGTCTGCTTCTCTCTCTCTCTCTCTCTCTCTCTCTCTCTCCACTTATTATGGATGGATTAAAACAAAATTGGAAAGAAGGGCAGCAGAAACATAAGTCCTAAGGCAACTGCAAAGTAAAATGAAAATGTGCTCCTAGTCTCAAGTTCTAGAATCAGTATTTATTTGTAGACCTAGAGCCTTGAGCCAATCACTTAACATTTTGAATAGCATCCTATTTTTTGTTAACTATAAAATGAATAGATAATAGCAATGTGGGTGATTAAAGGAGACTGAGTATTAGCTATGAGCAGTAGCTGATTAACAACTTATGCATTTAAGAACTCCTATTATTAATACTGGAATATGAGGAAGATATAGCAATAGTTTGATCTTGAAAGTAGAAAAGAAATGGGTAAGTTTATGGAGGACTTAATTAATAGCATCCAAACTAGGATGTAATGAAT
This sequence comes from Canis aureus, assembly GCF_053574225.1. Taxonomy (NCBI): domain Eukaryota; kingdom Metazoa; phylum Chordata; class Mammalia; order Carnivora; family Canidae; genus Canis; species Canis aureus. Next base: position 9,427,595 of record NC_135618.1, read on the forward strand.
CCATGAAATGATGATTCTTGACTATTCTTTTTTTAAATATTATTTTTTATTTATTTACTCATTTATTTGAGAGAGAGAGCACACACACAAGGGGAGAGGGGGCAGAGGGAGACAGAGAAGGAGAGAAGCAGACTCCCCACTGAACCTGTACCCAATCTGTGGGGCTGGATCCCAGGACCTGAAATCATGACCTGAACCAAAATCAGGCATCAGATGTTCAACTGACTGAGCCACCTTGGTGCCCCAGATGCTTTACTATTCTTAATAACAGATACATGATGATAATTTTGTTATTTCTGGCATTGTCACCATTGACAATGGTGACCATTATGTCTGTGCCCTTTGTTTACCTTCAAAAGAAATCTGTCACGTTTATGGGGCTCCTTGGCAGACACTTCAGTTCACATCAAGAATCTGCTGTCAAACCAAATTTACCTCCTGCCCTATCTATAAACAAGTTCATCTTTCAATGAAGACTTGTGGAATGATTATCAAGCTCATATTGATACCTCCCACATCTTATCAACATCACTTATATTTTATTATATATCACTCTTTTGACTTGTTTTGTCTTGCTTTATTCTCATTGATACTATAATGGGCAGGGGATAATTCTTATATTTCTTTTGTTCTCTCATCATGCTCATACCACCCAATTAACACAGTAAACTTAATTATATGGCTTGGCATCTTTACCTATCAGAATATACCCAAACATAGAATAATGATTTTTTTAAGGGGGGTGGGGCAGAGGGAAAGATAATCTCATGCAGGCTCCATGTTCAGTGTGGAGCCCGACATAGTGCTCGATCTCACGACCCTGAGATCCTGACTGGTGCTGAAATTGAGAGTTGGACACTTAACTGACTAAGCCCCTCAGGTGCCCTGGGATAATCATTTTCAATTCAGTAGATCGATGGAGATGAGTGTGGGCAGCATAGTTGGTTCTCAGGTACTGTCCCTTCATTGATAAAGCTCAACTCCTCTGCTGTTGGTGGCTGGAAGGACCCGATTACCTCTTGCTGATGGAGCTTCCTGATATCACTTTGGTTTGGTTTGGTTCTTACTATTGGTAGCAATCTTGGCTTATGTGGTGGCCTCCACTTAGATGGTATGTATGATTTTCTTAGTGTTTATAGAATTTCCTTTCCATCTTGGCTCCTTTTATTCTTCAGAGAATGACCGTCAAGTCACCATTTAACCTCTCCTTTATTCAACCCATTCTTTCGGTTGTGTATAATTTCCCTTTGACCTGGCCACCTTCTGGGCAACCCTACAACTTATGTCCACTTCCCTAACTTTCCTGTGTTTATAGAATAGCTGGAGTCTTGTATGTTCCTTCATTATTTTATTCCTAGGCATGCTATACAATAATCTTTTCCTTCCCTGTTGTCAAAAAATACTCCAGTAAGCATGCAGCTTGCGGGAAACTCCAAACAAAAACAAGTCTAGTTTCTATATTCAGATTTGGCCAAAAGTCAGGGGACGTATGTCAAGCTCTCATAAAAATTGGCTCATTATACTCAGCTCTTATATATTGAGGAGGCAAGAAAATCAAATCAGACTGGCATTTGATCTGCAATCAGAATGAGATTTTACTCTTTCTATATATTTCTGATCCCATTGTCTACAAACCTTCAGAGTACTTGTCCACATCTTGTCTTCAAAAAGATAGAGGAGTATCTGCCTTTTTTTTTTTTTTCCCCCACTGGCAGCAAAAAGAAAAGCTTTTGCACTCCTCCAAAGGTCAAGGACTCCTAATTCTATACCACAATCCCTGGAGCACCCATCTCCAGTCCTCTTATTGGGCTACAGCTGGTCCTACTGTCTCTTTATCACACTGTGGGAAGTGTCAGACCCAAACTGTTAGTAGATCTTTTTCAAATGTTTGGTACCCACTATTTCTGAACTAAAGATGCATACTATTCTGGGACAACAGGATGGGTCTCAACACTGTGTCATACAGCTAAATAGTAACATTAGAACAATGGAACAACAACATAGAGCTGAATAATAACAACAACAAATAATCACAATGGCAACAATAATAGTGATTAGCCACTATTAGCCCAGAAAACCAAGAATAACTAGAATAAATGAATTCACTTCAATTCAGTAATTAAGGAATTTCTGCTGCCTTTAAAGATACTAAAAAAGATAAACATTATTCAGTTTTAGAGTAAAACTGAGGTGCCTCATCCATTTCTTAAGTAGACTGACCCTCGGGTTAAATGGAATGATTATCATACTGAAACTATGGAAGATAAATTGGTTCATTAATTCCAGACTAGGACAGTGTGACGTTATTCATTTAGGCTTCTAAGAAAGTTTGCAGGACTCATTTTTAGATAAGCCCATCTAAAGTCTGTGGACTTTACTGTAAGATAATCCAAAGTTATATTTTTCCCTTACATAAGCAAAAATAAAAAAAACCATTTCAGGGAACACTTTCCATTTCTTACTTAAGAGAAAAATACTCCTATTTTTCTTGTTTTCACTATAATATCTAGCCTACTACTTTTCATCTTAATTATAAGAAATTACTGATCCAAAGAATGTTTGGCTTGTACAAAATAATAAGAGATGGTCCATTCTGTAGAGATGGAATCAGTAAAATCAGAATATATAGAAAGTGTGTTTACACAAAATACTCCTGTCAGGGCAATACATGAAAGTATGTGAAAGGGACAACATTCAGTCTGTATTCTCATGGGGGTTGAAGATTTTGGCATTGGAATGAACTAACTCTGAAATTGCTGTAGCTGAAATCTAGCCAATGATTTCTTTTTATATTACTAGATTCATTGGGAGAATTATAAGCATTTTTCTGTGATGATTAGGAAATATAGCCTCTGAATGCAATTTATTTCACCCATAGCATTAAAAAATAACCATTGGTGAAAATGCTCTGCTTGACATTTCAAGTCTTTCTCCATTTAGCAGCTTCCTTACAAATATAAAAACACAAGGGGAAAGAGTGAGAGAAGAAACAATTCAAAAAAGATAGCTAGCTTATGGTCAAAACATATGGGACAAAGTTGTCCAAAATATCGTCACAGCTCCTCCATTGACAATTCATTCCATTCTAGAGCCTTGTCAGACCTCCCAGATTCACTGACAGACTATTATATTCAGAATGGCTTTGAAAAGTTACAGCACTTAGAAATGCTCTTGAGACATCTAAAAATGTCTTTATTTAGAAAGGAACATATAACACCTGCCAAATTTGTAGGTTTGAAACCACTTCCAATAAGAATTAAAAGGCCCTCTTCCTCACTGAAATGGGACTATCAATATATGACTTGTCGGCTCATGAGAAATAGTGGCTTCTTGTCTCTGACGTTGCAATTTAGTTTAAAATCACTTTCATGATGACAGGGTACATAGGATGATAAAACTATAAAGATGACAGTCTAATCTTCAAAGATCACTGCTCATTGATAAAAGATTAAATAACACAAACATCTGAAATGCCAGATTATCAGCTGTTTGGCAAACTCTCACTATTGAAGTACGCTGAGACACTACTGATAAGTGAAAAATGCTTTTCCTATATGAGGTGCAGAAATATATCCTCCTCCTCTGGGAGGGGCGGATGAATTATAATACCTCTAAATTTAAGATGTATGTATATATTTTTTTCTCAATCATGATGAATACATGTAAAATATTAATAAATAACATACTGTAAAGTTCTCAAAATTATTGTTTTCCCTCAGAGTAATGCCCTATTGCAGAGAATTTTAATCATCACATTTTGGATTTTCAACCAATGTTAAATATACGTACAAGAATGATTAGACATGCTGGTCCTATAAAACTCCAAATAAAGTTGTTTTCTGTGCTAAGCCAACATCTGAAAAGTAAATAATAAGTCTATAAATATGTTTGTATGTACTTCACAAAGCAACATTTTCAATGTATATGAAGCATATTCAGAATCGCATTTCAAATACTTATGAGATCATCTTAACTTACACTTTGGTGGTGCCATAATATCTATATCCTAGTGATGCTGAAAATCCAACTACCACAGCTGGGCTGAGATAGCCAAAGATATAAAAATTCTTGTGCAGAAATCCTTTGTTGTAGATGACGCCCACAACAATGAGATAGAGGTGTATGCCTTCAATGCACATCCATGCGAAGGCAGCTAAAAAGAAATAATGCAGCAGCCCAGCAATGATTGAACAGAAGAGCTAGAAGTCAAAGAAAGAAAGAAACTGTAAGCAATGTTTGCTTTAACATTAGCATAACATAAAATCCTGACTTTCTCCTTAAATCATGCCACTCCATGTAATGCTTGATCACATTAAAATATCCTCGTCAAGTGCCAGTTTTTCAAGACGTACTGCTTCCAGCTGAGCTTCACCAGTGTGAAGCATCAGTTGTGAAGCAATCTTGTCATAGAACTAATTTACTGTTCTTGTCCAGAGACTTACATTTTTATATATTTATATCATGTGATAAGTTGTGGATTCCTCACATGCAAACCATGATACCTTAGTGACTGTGTTATGACTTAAGTTGATTTGTTTGGGAAATGCCTTTCCTTTCCTTAATTTTATTCATGCTCAGAGAGTGAAAATAACTGATTTCCTTGATTAACAATAGTATCTTGATTATTGTGGCAAACATTGAAATTATAAAACAAACAAATGATAATATATTTTACAAAAATATCCATTATGGAATCACTTTAAGTTGTAGGACTATCAGGTAAATTTGAGATGGATTTTGGTTAAATATAACTTATTAGTATTTACTTGCATAGAATTGGAGTTAGGCTTATAAGAACAGTAAAAGAAGTATAGTTACACACTCCCGTAATAATAGAACTATCTATTGCTGGAAAGAGAACACAATACACACTTACATACCTATTATAGTACTTAATAAAAGAGTATAATCCAAGCATGATGAGATTATATATTAAACATCCAATTGGGGAGTACTATGTAAGGTTGGGAACAGAGAGATTACTGGTGATCAAAATTTGAGAACTACTTTAGTAAGGAAGTGAGATTGAAATATGGCTTGCAGATGGGAAGAACTTGATGGGTGAAATAGAATTGAAAATAAACACTCTAAGGAATGGTTTTGGGGTAAGGATAATGAGGAGATGAAACTGAAGGAGGAACTGGGCATTGGAAGATGGTGGGTGGTATGTAAAATTGGCACATGTCAGGAGTACCACTGCAAAACAAACAAACAAACAAACAAACCCAGATATGAAGTCCATAGTCTAGGGATACTATTTAAAATAGATCTACTTCAGAGGAAAACATTGATAACTGGGGATTAATGTCAGTACTTGAAAGATTTCTAACAGGGATGGAAATATGGAGGCAATTTAATGTCTTGGGACCTTCGCATACACTTCTCCAATCTCTACCTGCAGGGAGGGCAACTGACCTAGAGCTCTAGCTGTTACACCAGGAAAACCATTGCTGCGTTCATCTTCCCCACAGGCTGCCACTACACAGAATTCCTCTATCACATGACTCTGGCTCGGGGTCTCCTCAAAGGACTCCTTGACAACCACATTGAACTTCCCTGAGAACGACACTGCTGTGTAAAATGCTTCCACCTACTACCTGTCCTTTCTTCCTTCTCTCCTTTACTTGGGGTCAGCCCCACATCTTGGTCTGATAGCTCTCTAGGTCTCTCTTCCCATTATCTCTCAGCCATTTTGGCTAATAAATTTACTGCAAGTGTAATCCCATTTTAATGTCTGCTTCTAGAAGGACCCAGACTCACACAGTATAGAAATTCTTTTGTAAGACTCTCGATCAGTAATGGTGGGAAATAGGTAGGAAAGTGCAGTGAGTAGGTGGAGCCAATTTGTCATATTTCAACCGATGAACCCACTGCTTTTATAGTCAGTCCCTGTGTTAAGATAAACTTTTTATTTTCAATTCTCTCTTTATCCCTTCTGCTTCTGTTTAATGTCCATGTAAAAACAAAGCAAAAAAAAAAAAAAGGTTATTTCTTCAGTTTGTTGCTAAGTTTTCATTTGTCCCAATGATTCATTCATTATAACAAGGGACATTATGCTTAATGGAATTGATAGGCAGGTTTTAGATATATTAGCATTAGAAAACTTAGAAAAGACCTGGGAACAAAGTATACCATACATTTGCCCATTAAGCTCTTAATTATAATTCATGATTCTATCACATATATATTTAGGAAAGTACAAATTTAGAAAACAAAAATAGACAGTAAGGGGAGATCTACATACCTTATTAGTATTTGTATTGATCCCAACAAGAAAAACTAGTTCAGCAAGGAATAGGTTACAGCAGAGATTTTTGTGAATTGTTGTTCTGGTGCTTTGAATTTCACTGAAGAACCAGAAGGTAAAAATGCATATGGCAAGGCAAATCAGTGAAATAATTATTCCTAGTTGAGTGATCCTTGTAAGAATATTATAATCTTTAATACCCTAAGGGAAAATAATAATAAAGCTGTTAAGAGAATAACTCAGTAACTTGTCAAAGGAACTACAACATATAATGAACTTCCTTTTTTGGTGAAACATTAATCAAAATGTTCATAAAATGTAAAAATACAAATGTGCATTTAGATGAGAAAAATTTTGTACCTTTGCAAATGCTCAATATTCAGAGAAATCTGATATAAATCATGGAGCACTTTAAAAGTTCTGTAATTAGTGATTTTTTTTCTGGACATAGTATATATTAGTATATGGTTTAGCTATGTTATCGTCATCAGTTTCATGATATTAAAAAGGCAATTCATTATTGTAATGTGAAAATGGTTAATTAAAACAGATTTATCAGTGGCAATAACAAGTCCTATTTCTATGCAGCAATTCATCTAAAACACATTAAAGAAAGGTATCAGAAATGCTGAATATATATAATATCAAAATAGTAAAATTAAGAGACTTTGAAATGGGAAAAGTTGGTTTTATTCTAACTGGATGAATATTTATATCTTATATAGAGAGTGGAGGCTTCTTTGCTTACTTAACATTCAGGAAAAAAATCTTTATGACTGACATTATGGTTAGGTAGATTTATTTGGCCACTTTATATATTTGATGGATTCTCAGTAGACATGGAAATGAACCTGTAATTTAATGAATATTATGATACAGAGATATAAAATAAGAAACTGTAGAGTGTAAAAGAAAGATATTACTGATGGGAAATACATAGCCTAGACCTATCCGCTGTAGAGAGATGGTTCATGTTTAAAAATCTTGTACGGTTCTACATTACTAAAGCATAGTAATAGTTATAAATATGCTAATACTTATAGACAAGGTTTCAAATATTTTTAACTACTTTATAATTGCTGAAAATAAGCTTTCAATACAAAGGCAAAGGCCCTTAAAGACCATGATACATTAAAAAATATAAGTGGTTTTTTAAAAGCAACATTAAAAATTAAGAGTCAATGGGTAATATTTAATGCACAACCTGCTAGCTATTATAGATTAGGTAAGTCCTAGACAATCAATAACCTAAAATCTAGTCAAAATATTTCATACAAGACAAGTAAGAAATGAAACACCAAAAAGATAATGTTGGGGTTTTATTAGTTAACTAAATATATTGGCACCCAAAGAAACATAAAAAATTAATTCTCTTGACTGATGTAAACAAGAGAAAAAAGAAAATAAGCAGGTTTATAAATATGAAATGATGGAAAACTGGCTTACAATGGAAGAACCAGAAGACATCAAAATTGCAAAATGTGTCAGGTGGTTACAGCGGCATGAGGTGTGGGTCTCATTTGAGTATATCAGCTCACAGCCTTCCAAAGACCAGCTGCCATTCATGGTGTCAGGCGAATAGTTCCAAAATGCACATTGACTCCTATACTTATCTGTGGCCTGAAAAAGAGACATTTTACTGATGGAAGAAAAAGAAAAAAAATATACATATAGTGTCACATCTCTCATATTTAAAACATGATTTTGCATAGCAATATAATTAAAACCATGCCTAGAAAGTAAAGCATAAAATCAGTGCTAATAAATGAATCCTGACATTATGTGGAAGAATTGGTTATTGCAACAATGCTATATTTTATCAAGTCCTGTGCCACGAAAGTTGTGAGAATGATTTCTTATCAAATTAGATCATTTAAAATAGTACATGACACATAATTATCACACATTCTTTAATAAACATTTATTATTAGTCATTGACCCAAGTACTAAAAATACGATACTAAACAGAAAAAGAATAAATATTTGTACTGTTGATTTTAGATTCCCATGAGATGAGAAATGATTAAACAAGAAATATAAACCAGGGAAAGAAGAAAGAAAGTAGTTGTGGTTGGTCTGAGGAAGCCTTTCTTAGGAGATGATATTAAAGCAAATACCCCAGGGAAGTTAGAGAAAGAGAGTAAACCCTAAGACTTGGGATGGAATGAAAAAGTTGAGTTAGGACTAGATAAGAATCTTTCAGAAACGCTGGAAACCAGTGTATTTTGGGTACAGTGAATGAGATAAATAGCAAATTGTAGGCAAGATCAGACATAGAGTCTGATCACGTAGACGACAGGTTGATTATTTAATAAGTAGAGTTCTCTTTATCACATATTTATATTAAGTAATCGTAACATAATATTCTGACAACTGCTTTTAATATTACTTTGAAGTAATGGAGAAGTATATACTAATTGGTGAAATTGCAAATAAATTATCAGGGAATCAGGAAACTGAAGGTGGTATATATGAGATAACTTTTTTTTTTTTTTTTTTTTTTAGGAAAACAATGGGATCCAAATTTTGTTCTCAGAGAGAGGGAAACCATGAATTAGGTAGGTGTGTCATCAAATAAAGTGATAAAATTTCATGGTGGTCATTAATTCGAATGGGAAAAAGATTGGAACAGAAAGGAAGATTAAGGATAATCAAGTTTTCCCATGAGTTTTGGTGAAGAATTTTTACTTAAACGTGTGTTGTGTTTTGTTTTGTGATTGGGTCAGAGATTGGTGAAGTGGGTTGTCCATGGCATCTCTTCAGCTGCCAAAACAGTAGTAAAAACTGAAGAAAACTAGTAAAAACTGAAGAAAAACCATCAGAGCATGTGAAAGAACAATGTTTTGATTCTAGCATCAAAAGGGCAGTTAGCATCTGAAAGTATCTAGGTTTCGTTTGTTTCCATTCTTAAAACATTTCACACCCTCTCCTACACTGAACATAATGCCTACTGATGTTTAGGTTTGGGCTACTATTTTCTTGCATCTTCTCTACATTTAGTTTCTCTGTACATTAGATGTCTTTATTTGTAGTGACACATTTGTGTTGTGTGTAGGCATATTAGTCCCCTCTTTCTCCCATAAACATGCAAATCCAATTGTCCAGCTTCAAGGCTCTCCAAATGGAGCATCAGAGGTACTTTTAATCATGTACCAGGACTCAAATTCTATTGAAAATCCAAGAAACCATCAACTGTAAAAAAAAAAAACAAACCAGCAAATAATTTATGATCTTTAGTTTCTTCACTCATAACTGAATGAACTGAATACTTAGTTCTTTCTAATGTTGATTATGATAAGTTTTAATTACATATGAGCTTGAAAAAGGTTTGGAATGATAATAAAGGAATAAAATGGTCTCAGCTAATTTCTTTATGAAATATTGTAAACTTCTCTGTAATTTTATTTTAATCAACATTTAAATCCCTGCAAATATTATTTTAAATGGCAATTATTAATCAAACAACTCTGCCATTGCACAAATGACATCTATCTCTTTGGCTCTGATACATTTTTATAACTCATTCCTAAAAGGTACGGAGACTTCCAAAATGAACAATGTAATTAAAAGTAAAATTAAAATATAGCTTAATTTCAGAAAATCAAACGTGTAAAATTCCTTGATATTTATTAGAAAGATTACAGAGCATTGAAAGTACAAAAATCCTTTATAGAAAAATTAGTTGAAATTACTTTACTCTTTTAATTTTTAAACTCAACGGGATCCCTGGGTGGCACAGCGGTTTGGCGCCTGCCTTTGGCCCAGGGCGCGATCCTGGAGACCCGGGATCGAATCCCGCGTCAGGCTCCCGGTGCATGGAGCCTGCTTCTCCCTCTGCCTATGTCTCTGCCTCTCTCTCTCTCTCTCTCTCTGTATGACTATCATAAATAAAATAAAATAAAAAAAATTTTAAACTCAAGAATTCACACATATTAAAGTGACACAATAAAAAAAAACGTTCACTTCACCAAATGTTTCACACTCATAACATAGAGTCACCAGAAAAACAGCTTACCTTTATGTGACTTAATGTAAATGTTATTTTTTCAAGTTCATACAATGTGGGTGGGTTCGAGCTAATTGAGACTGAAATCACTGAAGAAATGACTCTTTCTTCTTCTTCAGAATGATCATCACTTTGAGGTTCCAATACGGATTTGTCAGACGATGAAAATAAGGGACCGATACTTTTATAATATAAAAACGCAACTGCAACATTGCCTATCAATCAAATAAGTATATTTAGTGAAATTCTTTTTTAAAAAATGTTATTTATTCATGAGAGACACAGAGAGAGAGAGAGAGAGAGAGAGAGAGGGAGGCAGAGACATATAGGCAGAGGGAGAAGCAGGTTCCCTGCAGGGAGTCCGATGTGAGACTTGATCCCAGGATCCCAGGGATCTCATCCTGAGCCAAAAGCAGATGCTTAACCACTGAGCCACCCAGGTGCCCCTATTTAATGAAATCCTTATAAAACAAAAATATATTTAAACTCTCAAAAGAAATGTAAATATTTAGCAGACAAAATTTTTTTCTCTAAGGTAATCATACGAATACCTAGACACTAAAATGTGGATCATAAAAAGTCCATGTCTGTATAATCAAATCCTATTAAGACATATGCCCTGACCCCCATGACTCTGACAATGATCAAGGACGATAGCATCCCCTTCGCACAAGCTATACTTAGGAGAAAAACAGTCCTAGATAAGTGTATATCCAACTCCTAAGAACCAAGCTGTGAAATATATTCACTTAAAGGAAAAAAAATTTGGAGTTACTACTTTGCTATGCAAATATAGGGATTAGAAAGATATTGGAAGAAAATTATCATGGCCTTGGAGTTATTAAGGAAGTTGAGAATTAAACAAGTTGTCAGATGCCACCGAGTTCCACCTCATGCGCAGTGAAATGTTTCCTAGTTAATATTGATGACATATATAGTTATGCAGTTTCCAGGTAGGAAATTTATTGCCTTGCCAAGACAGCTATTTATCTGTGCCCCTGACATTCCAAATGCAGTAAATCAGCAAATAACCCAATACTAGAAATGCAACCTGTTCAATACAGATTATCGTGTGACTATTTTTCCCTTAGCCTAGACATTACACCTGTATTAATGGATCTCAAATCGTCTTGGTTTTGGAAGCAGCTTATTATTACTGATGTTAAGTATGTGAACAACTCAAAATCTAGATCTATTGTCTTTTTGAAATTCTTCTCACCACTTAGATCATACACCTTCTCTGTTATACAGAATTATGGACACAAAATTTACAACTTTGCATACAGAATTTACTCTTGGGATCGAAAGTTGCAGCTTCAGTCATTGCTCCTCCATGTGTGGCTATGGACAAAGTGCTTTGAACTTCAGCTCCTTCACTTATAAAATGATAATAGTGATACTCACTCTAGCTACTCACTTGGCTGAGGTGGAGACCAAATCAAATAATACATGAGTCTTCTGTAAAATTTAAGGTGCTATATTAATATGATTCTTGTCATATTTTTAAAGTAGACACATTATTATTAGTAGTAGACACTTGCTTTAGGTTATTGGGACAACTTACAAAGAACTCTTTTATATTTGTTCCCTCAAATTTGTGGCACACACCAGAAAAATGTGATGGGCATAAATTAATCAAAATGGTAAATATAAATGTTGAGTGTATCATAAAAAACACAAATCTGTGCCCCCTAATGGCCATCTTGTGTTACTGCGTGTGTGCTCCTAATAGCTGGTCTGCTCAGACCCGGTGAGCACCAACCCTAGTCTCACTTGGGCTCCAGCAAGGTGAAGGAAACTACCATGAACCAGGAGAAACCCAGCAAACTGCACAAGTCTGCACTGGTGGGAGATAAACTGCTGGTCAAGAGAAGAGAGTGGTCCCCAGAATGGCAACAGACCACACAAAAACTCCAGTTCTCCTTAAAGAAGTTGGGAGTAAGCCGTATCTCTAGTATTGAAGAAGTACGTTCACACACTAAGGAACAGTGATGCCCCCTTGAAGGGCAGGCATCCCTGGAAACAAACACTTTGGCCATCACAGGCCAGGCTGAGACAAAGCTGCTGACAGAAATGCTACCCAGTATGTTCAAGCAACTTGGTGCAGACAGTCTGATTAGTTTTAGGAAGACCGGTTGAAGCTCTGGCCACACAATCTGTGAATGGAGAAGCACCACTTGCTACTGGAGAAGAGGATGATGATGAAGTTCCAGAACGTGGGGAGAATTTTGATGAAATTTCCAAGGATGAAGCAAACAGAATCAAGTCAACTTCGGAGGAAGATAAAACTTGGAAGAAGTTACTGGGAGCTGCTACTGTGTATTATGATGACTTTTTAAAGTTCTGTTCACGGATCAGATAAAATCTAGATCTGTAATATTTTTAAGCTCAAGCCCCTTTGGACACTGCAACTCTTTGCAGTGTTTGCTTTGACACAATTTGTTCTTTGCAGCTAATTAAGCTGAAGAAGTCTGGGAATAAAGTTTGAAACAAAGTTAATAAAAGAAAAAAAATCCAAAACAAAGAAGTGTGAGACAAATCTGAGTCCTTCTACATCACCACGTCACACTAATAAGTAATAGTTTTGGATACTGCCATGGTTATGTGAACTAGAAATTGCCACATGATTCATATTTTCTATCTTATCTAAAAAGGTATCACAAGAAACATCCAAAGAGGTTCCTGAAATCTACATATATAAGAGAGTTTTTCTCAACTGCCAGCTTAAGAAAATTTACACCAGAAAAAGAAAGGAAGTTGAGAAGTTAGTCTAATGTAGCTGAGCTACAGACTTTATGAGGACTCCCCATAATGACAACTAGCCCGGCCTTTGCAGTGGACAGACCAGGGCCTGCAGCAGGATCTGAAAGGACAGATCTTTGACTCAGTCCAGTGGATGAACCAGTTCATGTCATAGTGACTTCTCAGAAGTTGCTGTAGGAGATGGTCCAAAATCAAATGAAGCCCCCAAAAGATAAGATGAACCTTTAAAATCTATTAATCATTCCCATCTTTTCTCAAAATATTTAACATCACATTTTTGACTTTGGGTAAAATGGGATTCGTACTTCACAGAATGCTCCAAAATCCCTTCATACCTTCATTTGGAGTATTGTTTCGGTATTTGTCTATTCTCATCATTTGAACTTCTAATTCCCATGATTTCTCTGCCTGATCTAGCTTTTAACTCTCTTTCTGGTAGTACCTTCATTCAGTAAATTAGGGGTTTATTCATTAATGACAGAGACTAAAATTCAGCCTATTAAAAAAAAAAAGATTTAAAATCCACCTGTTGCTCCATGGACTTCCTTTATTTTCCTACTAATGACACTATACAGATTTTAACTTGAAGCCTGTGTTTTATTAATGGATTTTTATCACTAAATGAATAATCACATGTCGACATTATAAAGCAGGTTTTATCAGTTTGTTAGAATTGCCCTTATTTTTAAGATACAAACTTAAGGAAATAAAATTTTCTCCCTGTGTTTTTCTTAAGAGCTGATATTTATGGTTTCTTTTAAGTGTCATGCATGATCTTCAAATGTAACAAGGCTATCATATATTCAGAGAGGATCTCTTTGAGAAATTAATTCCAGGATGATTTCATCATCTGTCAGTATAAGTATTTTCAATGGCTTTATTCTCAACTTCTAAATACTACTCAAATTCTCTTTGAAATTTCAACAGTTTAACACAGTCTTTGGATTTGTTCCTCAATATTATATGTGTGCTTGGTTAGTTAGACTATGATATAGTAGGGTAAGATCCTTGGGTTCAATGGTAGTATGGCTTAGTTATTTTTTCTTTGTTTTGTGGCCATCTGTTTCTTATTGTTGTATAAAAATGACAAGAAAAAATGAAGAGATTAGATAATATCAATGGATTGGGGAAAAACCCACATTAGTGTTGTACAATTTTTTAAAGGATGTTTTTCTGAGAATGAATGTGCAGAATATTGAAAAAAGACAACACATCCATTTATGAAATGACATCCATAAAAGAGACCATACTGTGTTATTATATATATATTTTTTGCTTACATTTATGGCCACTCACATATTCTTTGAGAAGCTATTATAATTCACATTTCGCTTAGGTAATACACTTTAACCTATATGAGAATGATAACAATTCTTCTGTTGGCAGAAATTTTTTTCTAGGTGCACTGCACTAAGAGAGCAGGTAAATGGCTAAAATAGCTGCTTGCTTGCCTTTGATTAGGTGACAAGGAAAAGCTGGTCAGGGTTGATTTCTTCAACTTCCTCCTAGTATTGGCTCTGTATCATTTGTTGATGTGCATGGAAACAAATCCATCAATTTCATTGAGTCTTCATTCCATTATCCATAAAATGAAGAAATTAGGGTAGGTAATCATCAAGTTGCCTAGTACTGGCATTCTCAGATTCCATTTCCCAAGAAACCCTGCGTTTATTTGAGAAGTTTACTGTACAAGAACTAAGAAATGGCAAGTGGAAAAGAAATCCAAGCCTGAACACTACCTTTCTGTCTTTGGGAACATTGTCTTCCTCACCCAATTACAAATTCAGCTTCCCAGTGAGGAATATGAAAGATTAATGAAGAAGATATAGTAAAAGAATCCTATGCAAATTGTAGCACCTATGATTGCTGCAAAAGAAGGAATAGAATCACAGCTCCTTTATATTTTTCATTAGAATCTCAAAAATATCAGACAGCTTCAGAGACGAAGCATAAGACAAGAAGAATATAGACATTGTTTGCTAAAATTCTCATCAACATCAGATTGAGAATCCTGAGTACAAATGCAGAATTTCTGTATATCAACCAAATATTTTCCATAGGAAACCACATATTATGTGTACATATGATATAATCAAAAGTATGAAAGTATTTATTGCAAATTACTAACATATTGAATAAAGACTATCAAAGTCTTACCATATGAATCATATGCAGCTTTTCTCTTTGGAAATATCCTTATGTAATCTCCATCCACATTCATATAGGGATGAGTATGTTTGATGTGATTTGAATCAAAAAAGAAAGTTTTGAGTGCTGAAATGAAACCATGAAAATCATAAATTCTCTGAAGTTAGTTTAATCAATGTGTTGGCTTAATTGGGGACAATGTTTTATCCACCATTATTTTATTTTATCCATCATTACTGTATTTCAACATTTTTTGGCAGGTAGAATGAACATATTCTGAACATGCTTAAACATTGTATCTCGAAAATCTGATTCGAGGTTGAACTTTTTTGATTTGACTATAACACTTGGGATTTAATTTAATCATTGGATTATATAAAGGACAAAACACATATGTGCACGAGGGAGCTATAAATTATAACTACTAAATCAAAGAAAAGCAACCACAATATCTTAGAGGATGGTAACTATAATAAAATTTACTATATGGAGAGTGATTGAATTAAATTCTCGAGTGATAATTTCCTTACCTGGGGTAGTTCACCTTTTTTACTCAAGAATATCACAGAAATGCAGGTATTCTATATATTAGTCATAATGCTTGCTACTTTAATTTTGCGTAAGTGGTAAATCATGACACAAGACAGAGATTCATGCATACTTACTGCTGCATAGCAAGATGCCACCCACACAATAAAGCATTTAAGATGTAGGCAATGATCATCAAACAATGTACTTTGCTTCCTCAGAGCAACTTTATAGGCATTTTCAATTTGATTCAAGATTCTATATATTCTAAATATGAGATTGCACGAAGCAGGAAACATCCTAGTTTGCCATGTTGATTGCTTCATACCAGAAAATCTGTCTAGAACATCTTTGGTCAAGGTAGATGCTAACAAGTCATGAGATGACTAATTCATGACAAAGGAGTGATGTACCCTGAAGCATTTAAATGCTAGATGGTTCAGGAATACAAGGTGAAGATGGTAGGAAAGAGGCAATGCTTATGTTTCAACGTTTTTACTCATCTTTCATTCATATTACTCTTGTAATGTGCATTGCCATTCATTTCTGCATTGAGGAAACAGCTGATGATTGAATTAGCAGCATTTCAAGCACTTTCTATTTTGAGAATGGCTTCTTTGGCAAATGGTATTGTTTTGAAATTGACCTTGGCTTCTTACCTATATCACTTGAATTGGTATCGAACTGAGTGTTCTTTTGGAAGTTCTGAGATATTCTTAAGGTAGTGTGTTCAGCAGCATGCATCAGTTTTGTGAGATGAGTTCTTCTATGATTCATAGATAATTTGTCCCAAGCTATAAATGTGTCCTTTTGGACAAAATTATTCACAGTTTTTATAAATTCCTGTTGAAAAAAAATAGCGTGTCTTTTAAAAACATTGGAAACTTCCATGAATCACAGATGTAAGGAAAAGTTTAAAGCTCTGTTATATTGAGTTAAATTAGCTCAACATACTTACAGTAAGAGTTGAATTAGAAAGGATGTCCTTGGCTAAATTAGTGCTATTCATGTCACCCAGTAATGGGGATGACTCAGCTAATATTTCTATGTATGTAATTATATCCACCGGCGAAAGATCTTTCACGGAATTTCTATAGACTTCTTGTAGCAAAGCCACAGGTTCTTTTATGTGTCTCATCTGTACACAAATGAGCCCAGAAAAAAAGAAACCAATTTAGAGTACTACTGGATCTTTTCAGGAATAAAGGTTGTATGCTAAATTTATTCTAAGCTTGGTTTCGTGTGCTATGTATTAATAAATTATCAGATTATACCTAAACCATGTCATGTAGCACTGAAACTTGGAATTATTTACAAAAGCTTAGCAAATAAAAAGCATAGAAGTTACTTTAGAAAAGAAACAACACGTTTGCATTAATAACTTTTAAAAATTAGCTTTTAAGAGTTATAAGATACTATAACTTTTTTTGAATTAGAATTTACTCAACCAGAGAAAATTCTTTACAATGTGACATATTGGTAATTTGCTTTTAGCTGACTGTTAGTCATGTTGAGGGTCACATTTCCAATCACATGATGATAATTTTATGAACATCCTACTTTATTTATTCTTTAAAATATTTCCTTTGAAGTACAAAATCTAGTTGCATTCATTATGTTTTCTTAGAATGTGGGAATGGGCCTGGGGTCAAAGTGTGTTTTTACTATTTTATTCATTAATTTTCATTATATGTTGAAAACAAAATTTCCAGTATACTAAATAGTGAAAAAGTAATATATGTTAAATATCTCAGTCTTCTTCAACACTTTGGGGATTTTCAAATTAATCATTTTTGTGACTCAAACAAACTACTTAAATCTCTATATGTTTTAATTGTACATGAGGATCAGCTGGTTGTAATTCTACTTAAAATGTGACCTAGGAAGGATTTTAATGGAAACCAATATGTCAAAATATAATAAATTCTTTTTTTAAAAAGATTTTATTTATTTATTCATGAGAGACACAGAGGGAGAGGCAGAAACATAGGCAGAGGGAGAATCAGGCTCCCTGCCAGGAGCTCAGTGTGGGACTTGATCCCAGACCCTGGAATCACAACCTAAGCTGAAGGCAGATGCTCAATCACTGAGCCACCCAGGAGCCCCCAATAAATTCTTAATCTAACTTACTTTTGTTAGCGTTCTATCAATATTTGCAGCAATACAGGCATTATCCAGATGGCAGTCTGCACTCACATTTTCTGTTGAAAAAGAAAATAGATTATATAGTAAGTTTTTAAAAATATTTTTTCCTAAGATGATTATATTGATTCCAATAATTTTACTCCCTTATTTAAATATTAAAAACATATTTTTAACATTTGAGTTTTATTTTATTTTTTATTTGTTAACATTTATTTATTTATTTTCATTTTATTCATTTATTTTTCCTTATTTATTTTTATTTGTTATTTATTTTTATTCATTAAAATACACAATATTTTATGGAAAAAGGAAGACCGTAGTTACTCCAAGGAATAAAGTATGTTAACTACATAAAACATATGGTCAAACTCTTCCATTAAATAAAACAGTAACTTTCCTTAAATCATTTTATAGACAATAAAAGAATACTGGCACATTTTTCAGAAGATGTAGTCCTTTGTATACTTGACTGCAGTGTAGTATTATATTTTATATAGTTCTTCAATTATACATAAAATTTAATCATGTAACTTACCTTGGCAGTAAGTGCCATCATTAGGTATGAACTGTGATTTTCCCGTGGATGTCTTATAACCTTCCTTGCAGGAGCAATTATACCCACCATCCACATTTTCACACACTGCATGGTCACCACAGGCAGCGGATTCGCTGCACTCATCTATATCTGGAAATATTTGAAAATTTTAATTTTTTATTTATTATTTATACAACTGCTACCTTGCTGATACAGTATGATGTATGGTTAGTGATTTCATATCAAATATTACAAGAACAAGGAAAATCCCATAATTTGGAAAATGACAGAAAAAAACTTAGCTGCATATATTTCTCCAAACCCTGATTTGGCCAATCCATTCGGAAAGTGTGCTAAAAAATGTCATTTATGGACCAAACTTTTGAATTAATCTTCTGAGTAGAATGACTCATCCATAAAGTCATTAGGATAATTTCCATAATTGGCAATTTAACATTTAGTCCTAATTTAATAAAGGCTCAATTTTTAAAATACATCTAAAATTCTGTTTTTTACTATGAAACTAAATCAATTGTAACAACCCAGTTTAATCTGGAGTATAAAAAGTGTTGCCCACGTTCTTTACAAAGCATCATTTTTGCATGTAAGTTAGCCTAAAAATTAGCAGAATGTGTGATTCAACTCCCTTAAAATTTTACCACAACTTATTACTTTTATCTAGGTTATATTTTACCATGATTCTGAATGCAAAGTCATCATAGATAAAGTAGCAAATTGTATAGAATTAAGTCTTAGATTTTTAGTAGCTATATATCAAAGTCACAATAAAAGTGTTAGGTTTTAAGCTCACATAATTTATATTCTTAATTTAAAATTTTACATACTGCAGTGAAATATGTCTTAAAGTTATAAATATAGTATAAATACTCTGCCGGTAGGCAGTGTTCCAATAGGGAATGATTCCAAGGAACGGAAGAGTCCAGATCATTACCCTCAACTAATGCAAAGATTTTTATGTTCCCAGCCTGGCTCTGACATCTTAGAGATACTCTGTGTTATATTAATGAATAAACCTGTAATGTTAAGTATAAAATTTGATTTTTTTAAAAAACTAATAGAGTGCCACAATAGTGTTTGCCATAGAAAAGGTGGAGTAATCAAAGTCCAACTTAAGACGTCTAGCCAGTTATTTTAAAAGTAATTGATCCTAATTTCTCACTTCAAAAATTCAACGAAGGCACAGAATGATAATAAAACTCAAACTACTAAAAACTGGAACTGACTAAGCCTCTTGGTAGTTCTTGAAGAAATTTCCATTAGCTAGAAAGGCAATGGTACTAGATTTAAGAAAACAATTCATAGCCTGAAAAAAGAGTAGAAAACTCCTTGTCCTTCAGCTAAGCTTATATATTCATAATCTGTACTCCCCAGAAATCCAAGAACACTACTTTTAAAGAAACAGGAACACTATCCTAGCACCCTCATCCTCTTCCTCTCATTTCTATAAATGTGTGTTTAGAGACTGCCACCACACACACAGACACACACACACACACACAGAAAATAAAGTAAGGGGGATGAGCAACAGCAGGTTGACTCTTAAGACACAGTGAATCATCAAGGAAAGCATTTCTGGTTAGGTTAAAAAAAAAAGAAGCCAAGTGGAAGTGCAGACTCAGGCTATTATCTTTCATGAAATCCATGAAGTGATTAAAAATTATGTAAGAAAACAAAAGACTAGTCCTCTCTGGAGCAGAACCAAAGAAGTACCATGTATTATACACCCAAATGGGGATAAAATCCCAATGAAGATGTGAAGAGACTCATGTGATATCAAATAGAATAATTTATTTCGTGAATAAAAAACTTATGTTTTCTGAATGTCATTTCATATTTTCAGATGTCTTTTATGGCTAATAAGAAATTAGGTGTTGATTTCTCTCAAAATTAAAATTATTTAGGGGCACCTGGGTGGCTCAGTGGTTGAGCATCTACCTTCGGTTCAGGGCATGATCCTGGGGTCTTGGGATCAAGTCCCCAACTGGGCTCCCTGCAGGGAGCCTGCTTCTCCCTCTGCCTGTGTCTCTGCCTCTCTCTCTCTGTGTCTCTCATGAATAAATAAATAAAATCCTCAAAAAATAAATAAAATTATTTAAAGCTGTAAATTTTCTTGGGAACTTTGTCCCAAACTCATCTCTAAGCAACAAATCTTGGGAAACTCAATTTCCATTCTCTTTCTCGTAATTTGGACACAGGGGTATATAATCTTGGTGCTTATAACTGACTATGTTTCAGTTTTCCCTGTGCATCCTCCACATCTGTGGTGGGTTTGTTGGGTTTCTGCTCTAGTTTAGACCTTCCTACCACCACTCACTTAGCTAGTTATAATCCCAGGTTGTCAGCCTTGGACTGAGTAGGGTTTTTCAACTCTAAATTCACCAAGTGACAAAATGGTGATCTGGTAATTTGTAAGAAAAAACAAGGAGGTAGTCTCCTGGGAGACCAGCATTCAAGATTGGGATTATGCAAATTTTTATATCCTGACTCCAAATGTTATACAAGAATATTAACTATCTACCAAAGTAGTGGTTTTCAAATCTTAATCATGCATCCCATCAACGAAATGGTTTCCAAATTGTTTTGGACTTGTCTTGCTTATACTTTTTTGATTTTATAATTTTTTACCCAAATGTGGAAGTGAGGTTTGCTGAATTTGATATCCTTCTCACTCTGTGCCTCAGTAGCACAGTTTATTGAATCTAACCTGCTAATGGAGTGTCTAACTATCACAGAGTGCCAGAGTAGTCAAAAAGCCTCTACTGTTGTTATCACTCTCTGCCCCTTGCTACCTAATAATATAGAGAGAATAATAAAATATTGAAAGAGTATGCCATGCCCAAGTGGGATGTGGGTGGTTTACCAAAATGAAGATGACTGCTATTTGGCAGCAAGATCCACACCCACTTCTCTTGCAGGGTCTCTTTAGCTGAGATCTAATAAAAACATGATGTATCCTTCCTATTATAAGTAAAGGCCCTGTTGAAGATTTTAATTCAAATCCTAGCTTTCATACTCATTAGCCTTGTGACTTCAGGTAAAGCTATAAAAAATACCTTTTACCTCAAGAGAGTTCTTTTTTGTAATAATGAGGAAATGTATGTGAAGGTGTTTTGAAGTCGTGCCCAAGATCTAACAGATCCAGTGATTCTATTTACATTGTGTGTTTTCTTAATAGCAGGAGCACTGTGAATATGTAGGGTTGGAGAAAACAGATTGATAATGAGTGTCTCATTAGATTGCCATGTCTTAGTACTCCCCAGAGATGTAAAAGAGGAAAAGATCCCCCCCTCATCTTAATAAAAGTTAAATTGCTATTATGTAATTATTTCAGTCAGGCTAGAATTGACATACCATATTTAATAACTGAGCCACTTTTTCTGCCACCAACCTAACACTCGGCTTAATGCTAATAACTTGATTTTGCCAAATGTGAGCACATCATAATAATCATTTGCTTGTTTTGCACATCAAAAAATTCACTTGCTACTTTTTCATTAGTAAGGCTGTGCTTGTTTTTCATGTCTACAATGAGTCAAGCCAGCAGTATTTTATCATAATCTTCTTTCAAAACATGATCCTATGATTGTTTTGATTTTTATCATTTTCATCAATAACTGAATTGTCTAATGTTTAACTCACAGACTGCGAAAAAAAGATAACACGTTCAATTACTGAAAGTAATTTGCAAAGACAAAATTGAATGTTAATATTATTCAAAGCCAGAAAAAAAAATTGAAATTATCAGCATACC
Organism: Canis aureus; assembly: GCF_053574225.1. Taxonomy (NCBI): domain Eukaryota; kingdom Metazoa; phylum Chordata; class Mammalia; order Carnivora; family Canidae; genus Canis; species Canis aureus. The sequence continues at coordinate 9,449,739 of NC_135618.1, forward strand.
CAAGGCAATAGGACATACAAAATTAGAAGCAGTAAACACATGATAAATGTGAAGGAGTTCTTGAGTTGCACTCATATGGCCTTGGGAGAATTCACTTTCTTATTGGATGCTTTGGTTTTCCCATTTGTGAAATGCGAGTCTGGAACCAGGTGTCTTGGGCGTTAGGGATCTGAAATTCTGTTTTACTGTAATTCCAAGAGAAAACAAATGTGCAGGATGCTAAATTTCCCTCAAAGCCTTCAACAACAAAATTTCCTTATCTGTGGACAGTAGTATTTGAATATAGACTAAAGGTAAAGAATTTTGCTTGCGTCATTTCTTGCCCTGAACTGGAGTTTTTCATTATCTATTTATAGAGGTTCTTAATGACTAATTACCAGACATGTCAAATTTAAGGATAAGCTAAACTTTCAAGTCAGAGGTGATACATTACAAGGTGATAAACTATCATAAAAGGAAACAGAATTATAGTTCTCTGTTCAAAATCCCTGAAGACTACCATAGTGCACAATGAAAATTACTATAGGACTAGAGAAGGGAAAAAAAGATATAGCTGTTCTGCTTCTCAAAAAAAGCTTAATCCTTAAGGACAACAAAATTGGTGAGAAATAACAATTTTCCAGAGAATGAGTTCTTCAGTGAATAATCCATCAAACAAAACAGGTAGAAGCTGAAGGACTCAATATTGGGTGCTGGGTTTTAATATAGTTCTTATGTTTACTGATTACGTAAAATAGCTAAAAAGGGAGTTAGCCAAAATTTAGGGTCATTCCACAATATCTCAATAATTAATGAGTATTGGGAGAAAGAGTCTGAAATTACAAATATGTTATACCTCCATAAAACGTTGGCATTCAATCATCTTGTGTGTGTGTGTGTGTGTATTTTCTCTGTGTCTGTGATTCAATTTTTTTCTAATACAGGAATTCTCAACTTGTAGGGAACACAAACAGAGAAGCATAGCCTTTTGTGAATTGAGGCATACTAAAAGTAAATATGATCAGATGAAAAGACAGATGTCTTCCAGAGACAAGAAGGATGGAGAGCATAGTTAAAATTGTATTAATTTCCAGTAATTAAGCTGTTGTAAGTTCTATTTCTTCACTAACTGCAACATTTCCAATAAAGTTTACAGAGCTCTATAATTAGAACTTAACTACTACCGGTAAAATAGACAAATGCGTAACATTCTAAGAAGACCAGCAACAAGAGAATGAGCTTGAGAACAGATAGTGAGGTACTCCAAGTTTTCTGGGCAGAGCTTTGTAGATTATTTCTTGAATATACAGTAAAGCTATGTTCCAATAAAATTTTTTTTTTGTTGCAAACACTAAAGATAAAATTATTGTTCAGCAAAAATAGTCCTATTTTCTCATATTTTAAATTGTTTATGCCCTTGCAAAAACATGATCCATTGCACTTGCATGATTCAAAACAATGCGTAAGATTTAGATGGCCACCCACTTCCGCCTTCCCTTGGCCTTCCAGATACAAGGCCGTGATTCTAATCCTCCTCCCTTTATCCTAAACATGTGACTCTGGAGTAGCCTGCACATCCCTTGCTATCTAATGAGGAGAATAAATTAATTTTTTGTTTATATAGCAGAGTAACTGTTATGAACCATAGGCACGTGAGACAAGGTAAGTTCTTTGATACAGACATTTCACTGATAAAGTTTCTTTGAACACTGTCTCCTAACTTATCATGTATTAATAATAACATTATTAGACTTCTCCTCAGCTTACTGATGAGAATCTCAGTAGGGAACTAATCAAAGGCTTCAGTGTGATCTAGATTAACTTGGATATCTCTCTTTTATCTAACTATGTAAAGTAGAAGCAGCACATTACCCTTGTCCATGTTGCATATAAAGTCTTGAGTTCTAGTCTAGCATTTTCTTCTGGTCATATGGCTTCACTCTCAGGCCTCAGTTTATGTATTAATTTTGCTGATTAGTATCGGCCATAATTAATTAAGCTAGTTGTGGGTAAGTTGGACACTTTTGTATAAACCATGATTAAGATGATGTATAACTTACTTTCGAAGCTTAAGCCTTTGGCCTCAGAGAATTTGCCTCTGAAAATAGTTCATCTTTTTGAATTTCCTAAGAAGTCTTTTTTTTCTCAGACTGTAATCTGAATTCTATAGTCTGGTATATCAAATGCATGACCAAATTACAACAGAAGGACATTTAAAAACTTCTAGATACTCTCTTCCAATTCAGAATAATATTTCACATAGGGATTTAATTAAAATTATTATCATTTCAGAGGACATTTTAGTGAACTGGAAATGATTTTCTAAATAGTACTCTAATGTTCAGAAAAACTTAATGCAGATCTTAAGTGTCACTACCTTCAGCAGACAATACTAAATGCACTAGAACAATTCTTTTATAACAAATGCCTTTCTGAACATTTTCTGAGAAAATGTGGAGCCCATCTTGGAGTGCATATTTATGAAAGCAGCAGTATCAGTATCTTGTCATGCAAATGATAATTTTCTTGAGTCAACAAATTAAAGTGTAAATATTTATTCTGTTGTTGGTTGCCATGCATATGCCATCTCATAACTTTGATGATTTTTTCTTGTGAACTGCTTGATTTTCTCCCCCCAAATATTTTCCTTGTGCCCTTAGATAAATATTCCATAGTAACTGATTTTACAGCGTTAGAGAACTAAAGGCATGAATGAAGTTTCTAAAAATACTGCACAAGTAGGGTACACTCAACGACAGGTAGAATTTGGTTCACATAGGCTTTAATCTCTGGCAGTAATAAGCAGTAAGAGATAGTCATGGTTAGATTCCATGTAGGAATAATGATAACATACATTGTTTTTATTTTAAGGATTGTCTTTGTAATGAATTTGTGGGTTTTGCTACAAAACTTTCTCCTATTTATGGTGGGCTTGTGCTAATTATTAGTGGTGATATTGGTTGTGCTATTGTGTTAAATTTTGGAGGGTCCTTTTGGGGTTGATAGTTTTTAAAATTTATTTAGGGGGAATGCTTGTAGTTTTTGGTTATATTACTGCTATGGTGGCTGAACAGTATCTTGAGGTTTGAGTTTCTAATAAAGATGTGTTGGCTGCATTTATTACTGGTTTATTATCTGAATTGTTGGCTGCTTGTTATGTTTTAAAGGATGCTGAGGTTGAAGTGGTGCTTAAATTTAATGGAATAGGTGATTAATTAATTTATGATATGGATATTTGGGGTTTTTCAGTGAAGAGGCTATGGGAATTTTGGCATTGTATAGTTATGGGACTTGGTTAGTGATTGTTACTGGTTGATCATTACTAACCGGTGTCTTGGTAATTATGGAGGTTACTCGTGGTAATTAAGTATTAGTAGGCTAAGGGCTATGGTAATTATAAAATAGAGAAAATACAATTTAACTAGACCTTTTTGTTTGAGATTAGAAGATTATATTAGATTAGAAGATTCTATTTGAAAATGGGAGATTGATTTGGGTAATACATTTTCTAGTCAGATTATGTCTAGGAAGTATTGATGCTGATTTTTGGCTTATTAATAGATTTATTGTTGGTGTGAGGTGGTGTATAATGGTAGGGTAGTAACCTAGTAGGTTGGAGAATTTAAAGAAGTTTGATGGATAGTTGAACTTGAGGCCTGTATTGTGAGGTTTAATTCTAGTGGCAGAATGAAACCTAGAATAGTCACTGCAAGGGCTGTGTACGTGTATGTGTATGTGTACGTGTGTATAAATTTGTATGTCCTGTAACCATTGACTGAATTATACTTTATGGTTATGTGATGCTGGTATATGATATTAATTAAGTCCAGCTACAAGTTATTTGACTGCGTCGAGACCTTTATGGTCATAGCTGAGTGATATCTGTCCCCCCCACTAAAACTTAAAAGATACCAAATGCATGACACCACAGTTATGTATGATCATGGGCTGATTGGACATCGAGATGTTCCATTTGAGAGGGTTGAAGGATAGGAGTAAAGAATTATATGGTCCTGAAGTAAGAACCATATGCCAGGTATAGTTTCAGGCTAGAAACCCCCATGTAGTATGGGCCTGGAGTGAGAAGAGGGATACTTTGTGCAAGGATTGATGGTTTCTTGAGGCTTATTGATTAAGCCCTTCTGGACTGGGTGAGGAGCATGATTCATTTTATTTTGGAATGGATAAGTGTTTGAATGTATGTCCTTATGTAATATTAATAATAGCATGTACATGCTTATATGCATGGGGCAAACCATTAATGCATGACAAAAATTGAAAAAAAATTCTGTATTGGTTGAATAGGTAGTTACAGTTAAATATTTTAGACATACATGGCACAGTAGAATTGTAGCAATATACGAATTGGGAAAGTTGTTGGGTGGGATTTGTCTATCAGGGAATAGTTTAAAAAAGAATTTCAGCTTTGGGTGCTGATGGTGGAGCTGATGCTTCTTCTTTGAGTCTTAGGGAGAGTGATTATTCTCTATCTTTGGTTTACGAAACCAAAATAATAATTATACAATGAACACTCTTCATTTAATAAGGTTATTTTCAATAATACTAATGATTGGTATTAGAATTAGGATTGTGAAGTACAGGATTGATGCTATTTGACCGATAATAATAAAGGGGTGTTCTACTGGTTGTTCTCCGATTCATGTTAGTGTGAGTAAATCTGGTGTTAATAGTCAGAATAGACATTGACTGAGTAGTCGAAATATTACTCCACACTGTTCAGATGTGTGGAGTAAGGGGATAATTGCTAGGGTTAAAATGGAGGATACTAGAGCAAGTACTCCTCCTAGTTTCTTAAGGATGGATCATAGGATAGCGTAGGCAAATAGGAAATATCACTCAGGTTTTATGTGTGGTGGGGGGTTAACTGGGTTTGCAGGGATGTAGTTATCTGATTCTCCCAGTAGGTCAGGTATAAATAGGACTAGTGATATTAATGTTAGAATGAGGAATAAGGCTCCTAGGATATCTTTAATTGTGAAATGGAATTTTGTCTGAATCAGATGAAATCCCTGAAGGATCCTGATTCGTGTAAGAATAATAGATGTACTATAGCCAGGGCTGCGATAATGAATGGGAGGATAAAATGGAATGTGAAGAATCATGTTTGGATTGCTTTATCAACTGGGAAACCACCTCGGATTCATTCTACCAGGTTAGTTGTGATGTAAGGGATGGCTGAAAGTAAATTTGTGATAACAGTTGCTCCTTATAAAGATATTTGTCCTCATGGGAGGACGTAACCTATGAATGCCGTGGCCATGGTCACAGATAGAAGAATAATTCCAATGTTTCATGTTTCTATGAATACATAGGAGCTGTAATATAATCCTCATCCCATAGGCTTGAATAAACAAATAAATAATATGGAGGCTCCATTTGCAAGTATATATCAGATAATTCAGCTGTAGTTTATATCTCGGCAGATATGGGTAACTGATGAGAAGGCTGTTGCTGTATCTGATGTGAAGTGAATGACTAGGAATAGTCCTGTTAGAATTTGTAGGATTATATAAATCTAAGTTAGGCAGCCAAACTTACCTATGCAGATGGTTCCATCATTAGTGATGAACCTGTCCTGGTGACTGCTGGATCTGAAGCCAGGTGCACACATACAGTAGTAACTTCCCTCCGTGTTAGTGCAGTTGGCATTTTCACCACAGGGCTGGGTCAAATTTCCACACTCATTGTCATCTGTGGACATGTCCATTTAAAACACTATTTTTATATGATTGAAATTCAATATTTTCCACCAATGTTTGGGGACTGTGACTGTTAAACAGTTTAAATCAAGGCAAAGTCAATTTTTAGGAAGAGTTAACAGCACAATTGTACATTCCACAGCTGTCTTAATTTTATTATAATGTGACACTTTTTTTGTAGTTGCAAAGCAAAATAGAATCTCTTACTTCTGAAACACTGAACATAATTATTGAAACTGTATTGGAACATGTTCCAAGTTGTATATGTAATTTAATTATAATAATGTCAATGCATATATATACTCATTTGTAAATTTATAACCCTTTCTTAATTAGTCAAAAGCATACTGTAAGTTAAAAAAAATCAGAGATTACAAATTGATATGCTCTAATCATGTACCATTTATTTTTTTTCTTATTCCCTAGAAGGATTTTACATTATCGGTCTACATCTCTTTACTTATTAATGCATTTATTCATTAAATACCATGTACATTTTATCATCCTATGAAGAGTACACAAATAAAAAAATTATATCATGGTCCATGGTCCTTACCTTATAGTCTTGTAATATAGTTTATCAGAAAATATGTAGATTCATAAGCCTTTGTGAAAATTAGAAAGCAAATTTATATTACCTATCAAGTCAATAAAACAGAAGATAAGTGCCTTTCAGAAGTGACCATAATGGGCTGGAGGAGAAAGAGAATATTTTCAGGTGACATTAAGTCTTTTGGGTCGAATTATGTCTCACAAAAAGATGTTCAAGTCCTAACCTTGTGTCTTGTGAGCATGGCTTTAGAAATGGGACCTTTGCAGATGTAATTAAGCTAAGATGATGTCACACTGAATTAGGTGGGCCCTAATCCAGTGACTGGTATCCTTATAATAAATATATGGGAAATTTGGACATGAAGACACAGAAGAAAAGGCTATGTGGGGACAAAGGAAGAGCTTAAAGAGATGCAGCTGCAAGTCACGGGATGTCAAGAATAGAACAGTGGGCAACCACTAGAAGCTAGAAACTCTGGGGTTCCCTAGAATCTTTGGAGGGAACATGCCCCTTCCAACAGACTTGATTTCAGACTTCTAGCCCCCAGAGCTGGAGAGGCTGTGTTTGTGTTGTTTGGAGCCTCCTAGTTTGTGCTAGTCTGTCAAGGCAGCCGTCTGAAACAGACCCCAACTGGCCAATCCAGGGTAGGCTAAGTATTGGTTAGGGAGCAGACAGGTCCCTAAAAGGAAGACAGAATGTTGGGCAAAGATGAAGCATAAGGCAACTGAAATATTTCTGAAGGTAGAGGGGAGCAAATGAGGAGTACAGAGAGAAATCACAGGGGAATCATTGCAAAAACAAGTTTGATAAATATTCTTAATTTTTATCCTCCATTATTATCAAACCAAATTTAATTTCTCTTTCAGAATAAGCTGTGTAACATTTAATTTGTACACAAGCTATTGCAGATATGTAGTGATAACTGAGCGTTGGGGATTTTTCCAAATGCTTTATAAATATGAAATCACTGAATCCTTACCTAAGCTCTAGGAAGTAGGTACCATTGTGACCCCCTCTAATTGCTGAAGAAAATAAGGAATAGAGAGAAAAAGTAACTTGCCAACATCACACAGCTATTTAGTTGAAGAGCCAGGTAGTTTGGTTCCAAAGCCTTTTTTTTTTTTTTTAACTGTTGCATCCTGCTGCTTCTGTGAGAATTATTTTAAAGTGCCAAAAATGTATAATAAGGAGTTATCAAATGAATTATGGTCTATTTTGAGAGATCGAAAGACACTGAGGTAGTGATTTCAGAAGGAAAGTGGAAACTTTATATTTGCATTCTATTTTTTTTTAAGATTTTATTTATTTATTTGAGAGCGTGGCAGAGAGAGCACTAGCAGGGGGAGGGGCTGAGGGACAGGGACAACCAGGCTCCCCACAAGCAGGGCTTGATCCTAGGATCTTGAGATCATGACCTGAGCCTAAGTCAGGTGCTTTTTTTTTTTTTTTTTTTTTTTTTTTTTTTAAATTTATTTATTTATGATAGGCACACAGTGAGAGAGAGAGAGGCAGAGACACAGGCAGAGGGAGAAGCAGGCTCCATGCACCCGGAGCCCGATGTGGGACTCGATCCCGGGTCTCCAGGATCGCGCCCTGGGCCAAAGGCAGGCGCCAAACCGCTGCGCCACCCAGGGATCCCCTAAGTCAGGTGCTTAACCCCTCAGGTATCCCTGCATTCTATTTTTAACTCAAATTTTATTTCCACTTACTGATTTTCAAACACTAAGGATATATGTATAGACATTATTGTATGGTAGACACCTAGAGGTGCATTCCTCTCTTTTTTTTCAAAAATGACTACTATGGACAGGTCAGGTAAGATTTGCAAATACTATCCTTTCAAGATATTCAACCTATATAGTTCTATTTCATACTCTTATTTTAATATTTATATGCTTTATCATTTGACTTATTATAGTAATTATAATAGGCTAAGTGCTATCAATGTATCCAAACATGTAACAGCGCAGTACAATAAAAAGATAATTTACTGTTCTAGTCAGAGACCAAGGTGAGGGTTCTGGTCATTCTTTCACAATGGTTCAAGGACACAAGCACAACTGTTCCATCTAATGGCTCCACCACCCCATAGGGCTTCTCTGTATCGGTCCAGGTAGGGAGTTGAGAGCGTAAAAGAGTCATCCATTACTTTGGTCCACATTCTATTCACTGGAAGTCATTTAAATGGCCACACCTGACTGCAAGGAAGGCTGGTAGTCTTAAGGCAGGAAGAAGAAGGAGGTAGGCCAGGACAAATAAAGAAAAGATTCTGAATAGTCAGAACTCTCTGCCATATTTATTCTTTCATAAATACAATGACATTTGAATAATGAAACCAGACATATATGAATACCAAAAAAAATTACCAAATATTAATAGTAAACTTACATAAATTAATTGACTGGAACACAAAAGGGAAGATAACATTATATTTTTGATGTTATTGTAATTTCTTTAATAAATATCATTTAAATTAGGGATATCCATTGGGTTAATAGCTTTTACTCTTCCATTGGCCAATCATTTCCCTTGATTTGTTTTGATATTTTGACATTGCATCTCTGTTGGAGGATAAAAGAAGAACCACAGCCCTGCCTTTGCCCTTCAGAATCTAGGCACCTTGACAAAAGAATGGGGAGGGGGGTGTAAGCAGAGGACAGGGAAGTGTGTATGTGGTGAAAGAAGACTGCAAGGGTGAATAATGGCCTCATTCTTTTTACTAGAGCTGGAAAAGAGGTCAGAAGAGACTTAAAAGTTGAGGTTTTCATGGATTACATTTTCATATAATTCTGTTTGGACATAATTTTACATATTATGGAACTCTTAAAAGATGTTATGGCACGAGAAGGAAATAATGTAATTAATGTCATTTCACCTCCCACCTGACTGCAAGGTAGCTTCCTACCCTGTAGCTTCCAGGGGAGCACATTTTAAGATGCGGCTGTCTGATTGACATGATGACTCCCATTCACTGAAGGCTCCCAATGAACCAGGCACCATACTAAGCACTTCATATACATTATCTGACACTCATTTTTAATCCTCATATAAACCTACCTATACAGACATCATTTCTATTTGTATAAATAACACAGAAATATAGAAAGTTGGATTACCTTGCCCAAAGGCACTCAACAAATAAGTGGCAAAGTCTGACTCAGGCCTGGAGCATTCTGAATGTCAAAGTGATCTCATTTTTCTTAAATACTGCATTATAAGAGTTCATAGTAGTAATAACTACCATTTATTGAGTGTTTATTATGTGCTAGTCACCGTGATAGAAAGATTACTGAAAATGGAAAATACGTTGTGACTACCTCAGATAATTGTCAAGAAGACTAAAGAAATTGATGTTCAGATAATTCTTAAAGTGGTACCTAGCATGTAGTAAGCCCTATATACGAGCTGCTAATCTCATTATTTTAAAAATATTACTATTGCTATTTAAATTTCTAGGATTCTTGTCCTATTACACTTTGGTTAAAATTCTTAAGGCTACTTGGCATGTAATGTTATCCCCTTTCTATGTGGAAAGGAACTTCAGGAGTCTGGGAGCTAGTTTAAATCACTTATCCTGACATATATATGATAATAAAGATACTCGTAAAGACTCTATAACATAGTATCTTAAAATTAGTTTTCCCATAATTCAAATTTAAAATTCCAATAATTTAATGCTGCTCAGTATAATTCTTCAGAAGAATGCTGTAAAGAAAGAAAATAAAAATCATCTGTAATGCCATTACACAAAGGTAACCACTCATCCTCTGAGCCACTTCCATTTTAATGATTCAGATGTAAAATATCTACTTTGGCATAATGACTTTATGCAGGACCATCACATTAACATATTTTCCCTAAGAATTCCATGTTATTTGAGTTAGCCAAAATATCAATAAAATGGTGTTATTTCATTTTATGATGTGGAAAAATACCATTTAGTTTACCAAAGATCTCTGTAAACAGACTTTCAAATATTTGAGACTTGGCCTTGAGTGTTAACCGTGAGGTCCAAAACTCAACAAGTATAAGATCTTCACTACTAGCAGGATGTCCTACAATTCAGACCTATTTCATGGTAAGACTGGTAGGACTGTGCTATACTCCCTTCCTGGGCCTAAGGAAGGCCTGTCCCTAAAACAAAGCAAGCCAGAAGCACTCAGTGTGTCTTTTGCTCTGAGCACACACCCAAATGTCTACTATGGGCACACTAACATTTCAGTTGCTTGGAAAAATCAGTTCAAGAGAAAAACCAATCAGCCTGTGAGAAGTAAGAACATTTTTGTTTTCCAGTATCAAGAGCACAGCTACATCAGGCCTTGCACCTAAGATTTTTGTTGTGTTTTTGTGCCAGGCCTTTTCCCCTTACCTTAACAGGCACCTCTCTGAGGGGTTTGATTTTGAATCCCTTGTTCACTGAAAGCTCTAATCTGCAACATAAAACCTGATTTATTCTTAGATAAATAGGGCAGAACAGGAAGAGACAAGTTTTGAACTCCTCTGAGGAGCCAACAACTTGGAGACATATAAGAACAAAGCTCTCAAAAGCTCCAATGGGCCAGGTGGGAGACTCCATCAGGTGTCAGATAACAGAAGGTGGCATTGCTTGTGATACTGGGCAGTACACAGCTGACCTAAAGGGTTATATGTTTCAAAAATTTCAAAAAGCATATTTGTTACTTATATTTAAAGATTTATATATTTGCCAGAGAGAGAGGGAGAGAGCAAGCACAAGCAGGAGGAAGGGCAGAGGGAGAGGGAAAAGCCGACTTCCCGCTAAGCAGAGAACCTGATGGCGGGGCTCAATCCCAGGACCTTGGGATTGGGACCTGAGCTGAAAGCAGATGACTAACCCATTGAGCCACCCAGCTGCCCCTCAAAAAGTATATTTAAAACACTTTGTTCATGCTTAGCCATTGGCTAGACATATGCCAACCCTCAGCAAAAGCATATGAAGGCTGGAAGAATTGAGGAAAATCACTGAAAGTCTGATAATAAAGTAAGATCAATTTTGAATAGCTTTAGTGTGCTAAGGAGTTGAAACTTTATTAAGAGGTAATACTTCATTAACGTGTGTGTATTTATTAATTTATTCTGTGTACAGAGATGAGTTCTACAACTCTAATGACAGTATGTACATATATACTCAGAGCGAGCATGTACGTTTATGTATGCATACACAAAACTAGTTTATTAAAATTAACTGCGAGTAGCTCACAAATTGAACACAATCATCTAAATCGAGTAAAAGAAAAATATTTCCTAACCCTGGGTTTGATTTAATCATTTAGTTACTCAAATATTTATGGAGTTTCCTAGTCCCCAAATGTGAATATGGTCTACACTGGGAAATAAGTAAAAATTAATCAAAAAGTCAGGATATGTGCCCTGCTGTCAGAGTTCACATTCTAAAGCAAGTTAACACAGGAGCATATAATTGAGTTCTTATTAAAATAAAAGTTTCAATTTTTATCTCAAAATTTGACTCCTTTTACTGCATACTGGGAGAAGTTTATATTAACTTTAAAAGAAATTGTGCTCTCAGATCAGTTATTGGTAATATAGAGAACGAGGAAGATTGTATCCCTTGTGGTCTACAGCTGAAAAATGATATGCAAAAATACAGAGAAAAAGGACTCACTAGGTTTGAGGTATTGGTCAGAGTCCAAGAAAATGAGACACTTTATTATCAACTGATTACGTTTTTAAAAATAAATTAATATGGCAATAAGTTATTGGACTCCAACATATTTTTTAAGTCTTGGGTAACACTATTAATAGGCAGAAGGAAGAGATTAACAATGATTTTTGTGTCTTTCTCTACCGTGTGGTTTTGAGCACTTGACCTCTTAGCTCTCTTATCAAGAATTGGGAAATAAAAGTATTTTGTTATCTCTCTCCCAATCTTCTGGACTCGATATACAATAAGGACTAACTCCCTAATGGTCCGAGTCAAATCTTGTTTCATAAAATAGCACTTATCTGAAAGTAACCTCCTCTCTTCCCCCAAGATAGTGGAGATAGGCAAGAAATTATCTTCATGAAGCAATATATAAATTTGAAGTATTTAAATAACTTTAAACTTTCCAGTGTCCAGCTTCACAGTAATTAATTTTCAAGGAGAAAGTTTCTTTGGATGGCTATAATATAGGAAAATAGAAGCCTGCTCCTTTTGTGCTCTCATTTTCATTGTTCACATCAATTTACCAGTTATGTTTCCTGCTCTCTGTAATGCTATATTTAAACCTTCCATTTAAACCTTCTTGTGGGATTATAAAATAAATATTTAGATTAGAATCTCACCCAAAAAATTCATTGCTACACCATTAAGTTGGAGACAAAATTTTTTTTTAATTTATCAAAAATCATTAAAACACTTCAGCAAAAGTTTTTAATGGTTCATGTCTAACATCATGAGTTGAGCGCTGTGAGAACAAAGGCATGTAACAGAAGAGGATCCAGTCTCCTGGAGAAGATGGATAAAAGCCCAAGTTATTAGAATGCAGTGTGTGTAATGAACACAAGGGGTATTTAGCAGTAGAGAGGTAACTCAGAGAGGAGAATGGCTTCCTGGGCAAGTTTTCCGTTAGAAGGGTGAAGGTTATTTGCAGGGAAGGCTAAGAAGAAGAGGGGATGCTGGAGCGAGGCACTGAAGTATAAGAATGTAGACAAACTAAAGGGGTTCCCAATAATCCTTTCAAAGGCGAGAGCTCACCTCTACTGCTGGGAGGCCTGAACGAGCGGCATAATTTACAGGAGAGCTGTATTGTTGGGCATGAGGCAAGAATCTGTGCAAGTGGGCATGGTCTAAACTCAGAAAACACTTGCTAAGGATTTGGGACTATATTCAGTGGGTAAAAAAGAAAGGCCATTATCAGATTTCAGTAGTGGAGAAATCTGATTAGATTTGAATTTCAAAATAGTTTTGAAATATAAGGAAAATTAGCTAAGATTTATTTATTTGCCAGAGAGAGAGGGAGACCTAGTAGAATGCTGCAAGACATGAAGAACTAACCAAAGCACAATCAGGGAAAAAAGTGGGATGAGCTGTATTTCAGAAACACTTAGGGCTTAAAAATCAATGATGTGAGAAGAGAAAGGAAGGTGGTTAGGATTAAACTAGATTCGGCGTGAATTGATAATTGTATTAGCTGGATAATGGCTACCTGCGGATCTTTATATTATTATTATTTTTTTTTAATTTTGTGTGTTTGGATTTTTCAGAGGAAAAGAATTTTAAAAATATTAGTGGGGATCAGGGACTAACTGGATATGAGTTAGTTGGAGAGGGAGAATGCAGGGATGACTCCCAGGTTCCCGCTTAGAAGAATTTGGCTGATACCTTGATCCACTTACCAGGACAGGGAAAAGCAGAAGAGGAGCTTCCCTTTGGGGCTAAGGAGGGAGTTTGCTTTTGGACAAGGAAAGATTGAGGTGCATTTAGGACATTAAGACAGGAGTATTAACAATCGAATAGTCAATCATAGAGCCATACACGATTTAATTATGAGGTAACACTCAAGGCTCCCTCCTCTTCCAGAGGAAGTGTCAGAATCAGGAGCCTGGCATTCAGCTCTAGTGCAAGGAGCAAGCCAGCTTGCTGTCTTTCTTTGCATTTATCTCTCGGTGGACCTTCTCTCCTGACACCATCTGCTTTGATCTCCGTAGTTTAATGGACGTTGCTGTGGCATTACTACATTCTTTGTTTTTTTCCTTTTGTTGTTGTTCTTTGTATGTTTTCACTTGGGTTTGGCTCTTCCTACCAACTGAGTATATTTTTCTTCCTACCAACTGAGTATATTTTGGCTCTTCCTACCAACTGAGTGTGTTTTCACTTGGGTTTGGCTCTTCCTACCAACAGTCTGGAGCTTAGGATATGAGAGACGAGAACAAGGACCAAGAAAGCCCATTAGCTTATTTTTGATACCAGTGTTGGCCAGAAAAAATCTTTGGGGTTCCACGTGGTTCAGTTCAGCTTACCAGAAAACCACGCAGGGGTGTAAATAATAATCAGATGCACATGCTAGAAACATTCTCTCTCAACAAATTTTTGGGCAACTTGTTCCTGCGGTTGGTGGTTAGCTACTCAATTTGTTATTGTGGGCTTATATAAAAAACTAGATCAGTATGATTTATACCTAATAAGCTGAAAGAAGATAGAAAACATTTCTCAGGCATTCTGCTAGATGGTTCATTTTATTTAATTGTTACAACAATGCAATGATTAGTATTATCTCTCTTTTACTTATGACAAAACTAAATCTCCGATGGGATAAATCATGCATTTTAGAGAGAAAAATCTGTTGTATGTGCTTTTTATACCTAAGACTAGCTGGTTCTACCTTCTATCTCTGTATTATGGAGTAAGGTGTACTTTGTCATAAAGTTGTCTCTTAAGGTTCAATTAGTGGGCATCTAAATCTCTAAATTTAAGGGTGATATTGACTATCCAAGTAATGACACATTTTGGGCAACAAATCATACTATATTACTTTCTGTATAATAAAGTAAAATTTTGTGAATTTTTTGTGGTTTTATAAAACACTGGCATTCCAGAAGCTGAACACAATTTGAGTTGGTATTCCATTTTGGTTAATCTATTGACCTCAGTCAGGGAAAAATAATTAAAAAAGAGAAAATATTATTCTCCCTTTTCCAAGCACTTGAGATATTGGTGGGGCTCAAATGGATTATAACAACTTGAAAGCCACGGAACCTTAACAGCAGCATAGCTCTTACACACATTTTCCCTCTGGACATGATCACCAGTATTGCTCCGTAAATTTGAACACTAAAATGACTATAACTATTATGTGATTCCTTGCGAAACAGGCCCTCTATGTCAAAGGTGGAGCAATGCCAAAGCTTTATTTTTTTCCTTTTCTTTTTCTCCCCAAGGCAGCCTGCTGGGCTCATTTGTTTCCAGTAGCACTGGCAATTCTCTTCTCATCCCCAATGCTCTAATGAACTTAGAAAAATCATCATTATTAGCCTCCTCAATTATGGACTTTCTGCGGTTTGTACTTTTCTTGGGAATATTAAAGTAAACATACAGGTAAAGGGAAGAAAAGGTCAGGAGAAGGGAAAGATAAAAGAACTACAATGGAATTAGAATGGGTTCAGCCAGCCAAGAAAAGAACTGGAGTTATTGTTTCCACACCGAAATGATGTCATTACATCCTCTATATAAGACAAGGAAAAGAAAGACAGAGTTATATTCTTCTTCCCCTCTAGGAATTTCTCCTGCACCCCAATCTTTAAGTGCAGGCCAGAATATGATACACACATGACCCACCCTCCATATACACAGACTCACATTGCAGAATTATTAGGAAGACAGATAAAAAATAAATAAATCCAGCACTGAAGATACACTTCTCACTTTTCCATTGTTGATTATAGAACACTTGGTATAAACTCATGTTTCTATGACCATTGATTTAGTAAATCCAATTTAGTAAAGAAAAGTCATATATATCAAATGCAAAATGTTAGAATTATCATGGTAAAGAAAATAAGATTACATAAGAATCAAGTTTTCCCACTGGGTATTCATTATTTTAAAGAATTTCTTCAATGAAAATGTGTTTTTTAAACTGAAGCAACAGATATTATCTCAAGTTTTTTGAAAGGAAAAGTGTGCCTTTGATTATGGTTCAGATTTTGTCAAGGATATACTCCCCCCCCCACAACACCCCTTCATGGATAGAATGGTCTCTGTTGCTGTTTTTGCATTTATTTATTTTCTGAAGGAAATGTAGCACTTAAGAAAATGTTCCCGTTCTATGCTATGATCATTTTTTGCTCCTCTCTTTGTCAGAACTATTAAAACACACCTTTTAGAGCAAATGAGCAAAACCAAGTATAAGTAGAATACGCAAAGAAAGAAAACAAGCCATCTTATTTCTCTAGACACTGGAAGCCACTTCTCTTGCTCATTGGCTGCAGAGGGTAGGATAAAAATCCTCATACATTTATTTCAATTTATGAATCAATGATTCTATTTTTTTTCTCATTCTGTTGTATCTATTAACTTTAATAGTAAAGATGAATAACACTCTTATAGTCTTTCTGATACTTAAGTGATGGTTATGAAATAGTTTTTGAGAAACTAGTTTTATTGATTTTTGTTTCTAATCATTAAAGTAATACATATTCAAGGAGAAAATAAAATCCGTGATAGGGAGAAAAATCTTATAAGCTCTCAGTCACCAAAGAAAGTTGCCAGTTAACAAAGGAAAAATGATTAGAATAGCATCAAATTCTCACTAACATAACTGAGTGGCAGTGGGCTAGCATGTGCAAGTCACTGGGATAAAATAACTGATCCTATAGTTCTCTAACCAGCTAAAGAAACCTTTCACTCAGTAGGGTGATAAACATTTTTAGAAACGCATGGATTCAGAGTAGATCACCCACCCATGTGCTCTGTGTGAAATAAACATTCAAGATAGTGTTTTAATCAAATAAGGATGGGATTTAGTAGACAGGGCTCAACACAGAGGAAGGTTAGATTGAGGTGTACTAATGGTGGATGATCAACTCTACAATATATGAATTCAAATGGATAATGACTGTAGGATTACGGACGTGTAAAATAAGAGATGCTTAAGATTCTTATATTTACTGAAAGGAAAAACTAATAGTAGGGACATAGTAAGGTTCATAGAGTTGATATTACTTTGGTCAAGTTGATATTACTTTAGGGTACAGTGGGCAAGCAGAGCACACTGCAGAAAGGAGGTGTTGTTACTTACTATTAGCAAAGGATAAAAATATGGATTTGATTATGAGCACCAGGAATAGGTGTCGGGGAACAAGAATTTCTTGTCCCATTTAAGGTCTTTCTAGCTGGATTAAGAATCGGATTGACATGAGACAGATGAACAGAAGAAAATCAAATTTAATAGTGTATGGATGGGAGAAGCCACTCAGACGTGGAAATGCCAAAGACAGTCAGGCAAAAATGTAGTATTTATGTCATTCTGAACTAAGGAGAAAGAGGTTATGGTCCAGGACTTCAAAGGAATGCAATTCACAGGATGCTGAAAAGAGTTAATTAATTAATTAATTTTTAGATTTCAAGTTTGATAATCAAATGTTTGTTGGACCACTCAGAATCAGTGGGTCACAGAGGACTTTGATCAAACAGGCCTTGTTAGATTTTTCTGTGTCTACCATACCTGGTTTGCAGTATAACATAGTCATCTTTGGTGATAGCTTTCTTCCTGGAGCAGGTCTCTTTTCTAACCTCTGTAACTGAAAAGAACCTTCATGCTAAAGTGGCCCCATCTTAGGGGGTCCTGCCTTTGGCCCCTAGATAGGAAATGGACTGAAAATTCACAACTGAATTTTCAAAAAACAAAAACAAAAACAAAAACAAAGAGGGAGGAATAGTAAATTGCGAAGTTAAAATTAAGAGGGGAAAAAAATGAAACTATAGGTAAAATAAAATACCTAACATGAAATAATTTTGCTAGAATAAAAATATCTATCAAATCTATCAACTGTTACACTACATGCAAAAGACCTATATTTCCCATTATAAGACACATTTTATTAGATCAGATTACAGATGAAATTCAGTTATATTTTGCTAATAATAAATGCACGTAAAGTTTAAAGCAAATTTAAAAGTAAATCCATGAACCACGAAAATGGAGATGACACACTATCGAAGTATATACCTACATCACTCGCAGCCTGATTTAACTATCAATGAGAACTTGTTTCCTTGATTTTAAGATGCCATAAATTTTACGACACTTGATTAATGTAATAAAATGTTTTAGAAAAAAACCCTGTATCTAATCTATACTTACTAAAAGTTTAAACATTTATCCATACAGCTACCTAGTACTCTTTTAACTGTATCGTGAAGTTGACTCTAATCCTTTGACATTCCATTCTAATATTACATGAGGTCCAACTGTACATAGTATAATGATGATATGCTGCCTTCTATAATTTGCGATTATAATTTTGACCTCTATATTCACTGCATCTAGGTGTGAGAGATGGTATTGAAATGCAAAAACTATAAGTTTTGTCTGTGTTTTTTTTTTTTTTCTTTTAGTTAAACTAGGATTTTGCTTGTCTGATGTCTAGTGATATTCTTTCCTGATGCCTACATTGATGGTACCAGCCTAAGTCTTGCACATTTTATGATCCATTCCTAGAGACAAGACTATGTTAAGACTATGTTATTTCGGAGAAGGAAATGGCAAAAATCACAACTTACTTCTCCATCAGTCAATAGGTGCATCTTGATATCAGACTGATCAACATTAAATATCAAAAAATAGTATTTGTTTAATGGTCAAATCTATGTTAAATTTTAATTTTTGGTAGGGCAAAAGCCTAACACTCATTTTTTCAGATCCTTTAATTATAGTGCAGGGCCCAGAAAGCAAAGCATGGGCAGCATTTCAGGCTATCTGCAATCAACATTTAATGCATCCCTAATATGCCTCTATTAGCAGCCCTTTGTCCTTCTCCTTCTTGGAGATCACAGTCACTCTCTGTAGTCAACTATTACCATTGGGGACAGGCTTATTTTTTGTTTTGTTTTGTTTTTCTACATCCTTGATCTCTCTCTGCATTTTAATTCAATAGCTACTAGATATTCCTACTTACCTCTTCCAACAATTCCCTAAATTAACTATGGGAACTTTTAATTTATTACCTTCCTCCTCAAAGATGACAGCCATTTTGCCTCAAGTTCTTTTTATCCACATCATTATTTCATGAGTCCTTGTGCAGATCTGTGTTGAAGACACCTTTGATTCTTTTCTCTCCATCTTCTCCATCCAAACATAAACTTTATCTTGACAATGTCAGGATGACCTCTTTTTCTTTAGATATTTGCCATAAGTCATATCAGACATTCATCAAAAATTATCGTGAAATGTCATTTATGTATTTTGACTGCCATTTATGTATTTATAATTATATATATACATGTATATATGTCTGTATAAGTATACATAGTTTTTAATCATTGAAAGAAAAAATACAGAAATTTAATTTCAATAATTTTTCGATCTTTTTGGTGACATATCCTTTCAAATCTGACAGATGTCTTAACATGTACAAAATAAAGTACAATAATTGTAAGAACACATTTAAAAATCTGTGGCTAAGCTACTCAAATAACAACTTTTGATGAATAAAAAACATGGCACCAATCTGCTTGAGAAAAAATGGCCATGGAAGCTTACTTTTTCTTAAGTAGACTTGATGTGCCAAACTATGATATATATAAAAGCTTATTTTCATATTTCATTATTATTAAAACAAGTTTTCCATATTTTATAACTTGATGAACTCACTATAAATATGTCCTCGATTTTAAACTGTGAGGTTATCAAGGAAAAAGACCATAAATAATTGATATTTGTATTTTCAGACATTTATATATATATGCTACATAGTACATGCACAATAAATGGTTGTCCAATGAGGTGATCACAATACTGAGTCTTTTTGTTTGCACCCAGATATGAGTATGTCATACACCTTTTATCAACAAACTGTTTATTACTTGGTATATGGTTTGTAAGAGGTCTAAGTCATACTAGTGTTCAAACTGCAACGGAGGTTGTGGTATTCAGTAGGTAATTCATACTCCGTATTTCCCTGACCCCACTTTGCTCCTTTGCTTGCCTGTGTGCTGATCCCAAACTCCTCTGACCCAGGCTATTTGGGGTTTGTTCATTTCCAGAGTGCTGCCAAGATTAACTCCCTCTGCCTTCCGAAGCCTCTTTAAGAGGACAAAGGCCTCTAATTGAATTTAGATATTTGAGATCTACTTTGGGACTGTGAAAAATAAATCTTGTACTCTTAGTTTTCATCCCAGCAGGATTAGACATGACGTTTGTTTATATTTTAAGACAAACCTGTTTTTATCATGAAGCATGTCACAAAACTATTATTTTATCATTTATGTATGGCTGGTCTCAAATCATTAGTCACTTGACTATTTTATAGGATTTCTTAGTAAAAAAAAATAATAAAAATAAAAATAAATTTACACATAATAAAATCATGGCCCCAAGAAATAATTAAAGCATGTAAAGAAATCCTGTTTTATGGGGCATATAATAAACATATGGACATTTCTTCAATTCTCAGAAGAGTTCACTGATTTAAAACTTGTTGCCATTCAAAAAAAAGATGTGAGTAATTTATAGCTATTTAAATTGAAAATGATACTAGGTGTAATCAAATATCACGCTTCCAGCTCTAAAATAATTGCCTTAAGGGTCAGTTAGAAATTGCTTTCCTCCATCAGTTTTGTAGCCTTATACCACTGGTTAGGTACACTGAGCAGTGTGAAGATGATTTAGCTAATAGCACAGACTCTGGGAAAAGACCTGATGCCTTATTTTCTGGACCAGTGATCTGACCCAATATGGGACGGTAAAACTGATTATATAACTTGAGATACGAATACTTAAGAGCAAGGGAGATTGATTCAAAAACTTTGTCCAACTTAAAAATGAATGCTCAAGATCAGAGTGATCTTAATATTACTGTATAATGTACATTTCCTTATCACTCTAGTGCTTTTCTAGCTCAGGGTATGCAGTTACTGGATTTTTTTTTTTATGTTTAATAACATCCTTTTATGACAAGCCACTGAAGTCTTAGAGGTACCTCATTTTTATTTCAGACACTATTTCTGATCAAAGTACAAAGCAGAAAAGGTTGCAACAATAACCTTAGAATTAAGTTGTTTGCATCCCCATATATGATGCAAAAGTAAGTGAGAACAGCAAGGACATTCTAGGCAGTTTGGATTAGGTTGCGTTCTTGCTATCTACTTAAAATGTTTTTGTGTTTATTTTTCCCCAGCACTATTGTTAGCAGTGTCATTTTAAAACCTAATAAAATCTTTCCATTTAAGTCTCCCCTCACCTTTTTTTTTTTCCCTAAAATGTTTCATCAATCATAGTAACACTGTGTTTTGTCATGGAATAATTACAAATTGGCAAGCCAAAAAGGGCATCTACATGTCCTCATCCCCTTATCTCTACACTGGGCAGGGATGACAGCCAATTTATTAGTTGAGATATTGTTAAACTCATCAAATAAAATACTGTTCTCTGCCTCTGTGATGTTTTCTGTTACACTATCAAAGTTGTTTCTTTCGAAGCTCATTTACAGATGGCTGTGATAGCAGTTAGTTATGCCTAATGACTTGGTTGTGCAGACATTTAGAAAATGGGAACATCTTGGTTCCGGGCTACACGACTCATACTAGATATTTTGGGAGCAGAAGGACGTGGAATCAGAATAGAATTCCGCTTATTGGTATGTTAAGAAATTTTACAAAGACTTTAAATAGGGGAGATAAGCCCCAGTCCTGGATTTATTTACAACCGGTTGTGTTATTTCAGACAAGTCACTCAGTTCTATTTTGTATCTCTGTTTTCTCACCTACAAAGTGGTGATGTTAATACTATATTTTCTAAATTTCTGGGGAAGTGTTTTTGGCAATAAAAGAGATAGTGAATGTAGATGGACTTAAATACGTAAAACTGTGAAGCTATTTTAATCCTACGTATTTTAATCTTTAAAAATAGGAATTCGCCTAAGTCATAATATAAAAATATAATTGATGCTTATGATTACTTGGTCCAGAGTTCTGATAAAATCTAAGTATACATTTTGAGAGATTCCATTTTTTTTGGGAGATTCCATTTTTAACATAAAAGCTAAAATTTTGTATTTTTAAAAATCTTTATAATCATCATTCTTAAATATGACTCAAAAAACCATAATCTGTATAATACTTTGTTCTAAGAATAAAATGAAAGTGAAAAATTAACTGCGGATTCAATTTTAACTGTGCTAGGAAAGGAATATCTCCTTTGGAGCACTTACTCCTTCTACTTGCTTGTTTATAGCAGGCAAACCTTGCAGGCTAACATAAAAATATAAATAATGTAGAACAACACGCCAACATTACAGTTTTTATAGTACTCCCGGAGATACCCAAACAATAAAGTGTTAATTTAAAGGAAAAAACACAGCATTTCCTAGTCTCACATCCCAACAATTTTGTAACAAACAATAAAATGATTTACCAAGAGCAAGTGTAACTAGAATCCTCTTTTAAATAACCTACTCCAACAGATGGAAAGAACAAGAGATTATAAGTATTAAAACTACTGAACCCATTTCCATCTCTTTCTTAAAATAAGAAAGTAATTGCTAACATTGATTGAGCATTTATTATGTGTGAGGCAGTTACCTTACTGAATCATTTAAATATTAAATATTTGAAATAATATTGCCCCTGTTTTATGGATGAAAACTCTGAAGGCATAGAGCATGAGGCAGCACACAGCAGGAGAAGCATCAGAGTGTCAGAACTGGGTTTTAAATCTGACAGCTGAGCTGATACTGTAAAATATTAAGCAAGACTTCTATTATCTCCAATGAACGTGGTGCCAGAAGAACTATTCTCCAATGAGGCCGGAAAGTTTATTTCAGTTTGACAGTGATGACAGCACAAGACAAAACAAACCAAAAATAAATAAAACAATATAAAACAAAACAAAAGGTGGTCATTTGGAATCCTGGTTGAAAACAGCCACTGTGAAATTGGGAAAAACACAGACTGAAGAGTCATATAGAACAAAGTTCGAATCTTATATGACATGTCCAGATTTTAATTGCCCCATCAGCAAAATGGAATTAAGGATGTCCACTGTAGGGTTATTGTGAAGGTTAAAAATCCGTCGAGGAGGACAGAGAAAAGGGGATTTCTAGGGCAGTAAAAATGGTCTGTAGGATACTATAATGGTATATATATTTCATTTTGCAGTTTTTTTCCAAACCTGTAGAATGTCCACCAAGAGCAACCCTAATGTAAACTGTGGACTCTGGGTGATAATGTGTCCACATAGTTTCAGCAATTGTAATAAATGTGGGCTTAGGGGGTGTATGGACAATTCTGTGTAAACCTAATATTGCTTTAAAAAATAAAAACAAAGGGAAAAAAGCATTAAATATCCTCAGGTAGTTTTTGGCACACTGGAGATGTTATACAAATATGAATAATAAAGCATACTAACTTTTGAATAAATATGTAGGAAGGTATACAATTATTTTAACCCTCTCTTAGGTTATAGAATCTTACCTCTGTTATGTAAAGCATGTATTTATCACCACACTGCATTTTTATGCTGAAGAAGTCTGAATTTTCTATCAGTATGAATGTTTAAGTCTAATACTCTGGGCCAAATCTTCATTGAGACAGTAAATAAAAACTTATTGATTACTGCCTAATTCTACAAAAAGAATGAATAGATTTCACTATAAATCTGGTTGACCTAAAAGTTTTCTCACCTTGCAAATTTAGAACAAATGGAAATCAGAAATATGTCAAAAAGAATAAAATCCAAAATGTGAGGAATTTACATTAAAAAAAAAAAAGTTCCATTCCCATAGCAAAGCTTTATCAGTTAAGGGCTGTATCCATTCACCACTGGTACATTGATATGGGTTTGTGAGTTTGTTAAATTAGGAAGGGAAAATGTTGGAAATAAAATGTATTATTTGAAAGATGAGGAGAAAAGCGTTGGCTATTTGGTTTTATAAATGTTAATTGCTTACTGCCAAAAACTTTCTCAAATTCTACACAACAGTTCTGTTTTCTAATTAATTTCTCAAATTGTAAGACCTTTCACATAGTTTCATGGCCAAAATACATCTGCACATGTTTTCCCTCAAATGTTTTTTTGTGCCGCAGTAATATTCCATCTGTTGTTGCCGTCTTGCCCATTCGGCACCAAAAGTGTGGGAAGTCTGGTTGAGAAATAAGCTTGCTGGTGGACCCCGCTCTCACCAGGTGTGGGGGGCTTCGCAGCTCTGAACATCAGCCTTAGTTCAGTTGCAAAAGCACATATTTCTGTGGTTTTCAAGGAAGCCAGACAGGTGGCACCCTTAGGTTGTTAGCATTTGCATTTTCTCTCAAAGATCAAGTTTCCTTCACTCTACTCCAGATTTAGTCTCCTCTACCGCACCCCCTCACCCCCCCACCCCCCCACCTCCCCACCCCCCCACCCCCCTTTGAAAGCTAGTTCCAAAGCTTTGTGAAAAACAAGTTCTTAGTTTCGGTTCAGATTTTAAGAGTTAAACCAAGAACTCCTTTTAGCATCTGACTTATATCTTTTTAAAATGAGTTTATTTGGACTCCATGTAATGGAGTAAATATCCAGGAACTCCTTTTCATATTAGCATAAGCATTATACAAAAGCTGTAGGTAGAGAATACCTTCATTTATAAGGAAATGAAGGATTCTGAGTTCCTGTTCAGCTTATAATTAAAAATATTATTTAAAAACCCTTCACATAAACATATATGATTTTAAAAGTTACTCATACAGCTATACTTATAGTTTCAAATAAGGGATATTTCATGAGCAAGTACAATATATTTAAAAGATACAATTTGAATGAAATGTAATACAAAGCAATTTCTCCTAAGTGATGGGGGATATGGCATACATGAAAACACTTAAGAGTCAACAGAAATAAGAAGGAAGTCTAGTTATACAATGTTAACTGAAACATATAAAACACATTTTTCACTGAGTTTTGCCACCTAAAATCTTTGTGATAAATTAATCTGGTTGTTTTCCTCCTTCACTTGTAAACTGTGCTTATAATCTCCATTACTGCAAAAAAGGGTTTTTGTTTCATGTTGCTTTATCACATATGTTCGTACTCTACAATTTTCCTTTTTAATAACTCTAAGAAGAGTTTTGACTAATTTAACAAACAAATTAAGGTTAGGGCAACTGACAAAAATCTTTGGGTATTCATGAGTTTTAACTTTGACTTCATTATTCAGTTATTGAGACTGTATTGATAATAATCTTTAAAGAAAAATATACTCTCTTATCTTTGATCGGTATATTGCACACACACACCTCTCTTTCAAGCACCCCTTACCAGCATGCACAACCACAGACCTCCACTCCCTGTGACTACTTTTCGTAGTATTCTCTCAAATATATACATGCACACAGGTATCTTTATTATATATCAGTTCATCTTTCCTAAAAAGTCTTCTACTTGATTTCTACCTTTGGAGTGACTACTCTGATTTTATTTATTTATTTATTTATTTTAAATATTTTATTTATTTATTCAGGAGAGACACAGAGAGAGAGAGAGAGAAAGAGAGAGGCAGAGACACAGACAAAGGGAGAAGCAGGCCCCATGCAGGCAGCCTGACGTGGGACTCAATCCCGGGTCTCCAGGATCATGCCCTAGGCTGGAGGCAGGTGCTAAACTGCTGAGCCACCTGGGCTGCCCTGATTTTAAATTATTATTTAACAATTACCTACAAAATTGGGGGAAAAATCACAACCCTGTGTAACCTCTTCTTGTGGATATGGGTGAATTTTAGCACCATGATCTATTTTCTTCTACTTTCTCAGGTATTTATTGGCAACCCAGTTATGCCATTTGGCTTTAAAATTTTTTTATGGTGTCTCTTTTAAAAAAATGACTCCAAGATTTTAGGAGGTAAAAAATAATAACAATAACAATAACAATAATAATGATAATGATAATGATAATAGGAATGGAAATACATCTATGATGCTTTCACTTTTACACAATATTATACCCAAGGAAACAGTATTATTGTATAAATATTCTTTTGCTGCTATAACAAATTACCACAAACTTGGTGGCTATAAACAACACAAATTTATTATTTTATGGTTTTAGAGCTTGGAGACTGAAATGGGTTCAGTGGCCTAAAATGTGGCTAAATGTGGGTTAAAATGTGTCAGTGGGATTGGGTTTTCTCCATGAAGCTCTGGGGGAAAATGTATTTTCTTGCCGTTCTGGCTTCTAGAAACAGCCAGTATTCCTTGGCTTATGCCCCACTTCCATTGTCAAAGCCAGAAATGGCTAGTTGAGTTTTTTTCATATCTCTTCACTGGAAAACTAATATTTCTGCCTCCTTCTTCCTTCCTTTCATGTAACTTGAGAAATTACCATGGACCCACTCAGACAATCTAGGGTAACTGCCCTATTTTAAGGTCACAAACTTCGTTTCTTCTTGTCATGTAAAATGACATATTCACAGATTCTGAGAATTAGGTCATTGGTGTCCTTGGGGGCCATTATTATGCCTAGCGCCTATTTCATATGGTGAAGAAACACTAACAAAACTAGCAAACAGACTGCAGTGGGAAGGTGATAACATTTGTTTTTCAAATCCTATTACAATCACGAAGAGAAAAAATACATTAACCATTTCATTTTTTTTCTAGCACAAGATTAAAATTGAGAATTTATGTCATTATCAAGCAATCCTCAGTCTTGATCACCATTTGTTTCTGGATATGACTCTGAGGGGTAGAACTGAAATGGTTTCTCAGTTGTAACTCTGTTGGAGGGAATGTTAATTATTGCTTAGAATAAATATCTCATGATAAAGTAATGATATGACAATTGTAACACAGAAACAATGATGGTGAAACTATAGTTAAAAGAACGAAACAGTGAGCAAATAAAGTTGTCGAATTTCAGAACAGGAAGAAGATAGTCCTATACTAATAACACATTCTCGTTTTATAAATAAAAAATCTGATATGCCTTATGTCACCCAGATGGATAGTGAGAGAAGCCTAGATGTAGATAATGAGTCAGAGCGACCTGATGTTTGAGTGCAAAAAAAAGAATATGTTTATAGAAATATAAGGTTTTAAAACTTTTTTGGTGCAAAAATTCTTTTATTGTGCACACATATAGAAAGGTGGACAAAATAAAGATGCAGAGGTCAGTGGAAATCTTTATGTAATAAACAATCAGGCCAAAAACCAGAACATTAGCAGCATCTCATAAGACTCTCCCTGTACCTTCTCTTAATCATTATGCCAATTCACTCCTAGAGGTAGCAACTATCTTGACTTTATGAAATCACATCACTGTTTGTCTTTATAATTTCATTGCACAAGTGTGGTTTCCTAAACACTATACGCATTTGTCAGGTCCTGAAGTTTATAATGCACTATACATCCTATAAGGTCTGATTTTTTTGTTTGTCTATTTTTAGTCAAAATTGTATTTGTGAGATTCTCTTATATGGTTTTATGTGTAGCTTCGCCCTATTTACTTTTATGGTTCTATTTAATAATTATTCCATTATGTGATTAGACTCCAATTGATTTATACATTCTCCTGATGATGGTCAATTGAGCTGTTTACGTTTTTGAATATTAGAAATATTCCTGCTACAACTATTTTTATGTCTTTTGAAGTCTATGTAGTAGAATTGATGGATTATAGGATATGCTTAATCTTCAAATATACTAGATAATGCCAAACTAGTTTCCAAGGTGGTAATATCAACCTATATTCATACTAGCAGTACCCATTTGTCTCCAAATTTCATTGACATTTGATGTTGATAATCTTTTAAAATTTTACCTATCCAGGTAAATATGCAGTATTGATTCACTGCAGTTTACTTTTAATCTCTGTGATTATTAAGTGTGAGCACTTTTTCTTATGTTTTCTGGGCATTTGGATATCTTCTTTCATGGAATGCTTACTCAAGTCTGTTGCCCATTTTCTACTGGGCTCTTTACCTTATCATTATTTTGCAGAAGTTCTTTTTTTATCTATTCTATATAAAAGTCATTGATAGATTACATGTGTTGCCTTTATGTTCTCCCACTATATGGCTTGCCTTTTCATTAATGATGTCATTTAATGATAAAAAAAAATTAATCTAGTTTCATTTATATTTACTTTTATGGTTACTACTATTCTTTCCTGTATAAGAAATCATTTCCTAACCTCCTCCTACTCTTTTACAAGCTGTTCTGATTTTAATTTCATATAAAGATGTACAATTCAACTGAGGCTATTATGTATGTTGTAAGTAGGGGGCATACTTTTCACTTTTTTACATGGATATGTAATTATTTTATCACCATTTGCTGAAAAGACCATTCTTTCTCCAGTGCTTGCAGTCCTTCTCTTATTGTAAATAAAAATAAGCATGGGATAGAAATATTAAATTAACTATTAAAGAAATTGAATCTGTAATTAAATATTTCCACATAAACAAAACACCAGGCCTTGTATGGTATACCATCTGGATGATATAAAGAAAAACAGGCCATTTCAAAAATTCTTTCGAAGAATAGAAACGATGGAATTCTATCTAACAAATTATAAAAAGCCAGAAAAATCTAAAAATTTAAAAGCCTGACAAGAACATTATGAAAAATAAAAATTACAGTTCAACTTTATTCATAAAGTGGTGCAAAATATATAAGCAAATAGCAGCAAATCTAATCCAATAAAATACAAACATGGGTAATACATGTTTGTATATACATTGATTTATTTCAGCAATATAAAGATTAACAATTGAAAATCAGTTAAATTTACCACACTACTAGTATGAATAAGAAAAACGGCATCATCTTAATAGATAAAGAACAAAGACTTTATAAAACTTAACATCTATCCCTGATGAAAATTTCTGAAAGTTAGGAATAAAAGAGATAATACAACAAACAATATTTAATGATACAACAAAGTGGGTTTTTTGAGATTAGAAATTAGATAAGAATGTCTGGTTTTATTACCTCTATTCATCATTGTACTAGAGGTCCACTGAAGTAACAAAAAGAAATAAGAGGGATAAGTATTAAAAGGAAAGAAAAATAAAATTGTAGATGATTTGATAAATTATCAGAAATACTAATAAATGTAGCAAGCCATTAGATACATAGTCAAAATAAGAAAAAAGATCAATTGCATTCCTTTCAATCAGCAATAAAAGCAATAAGCTTTTTTAACAAAAGAAGCAATAAAATTAAAATATCAATTAAAATACCAAAAAAAATCACAGATTTCTACAAATAACTTAAAAACTGTGCAAGCTGTCTACAAAGATGATTAAGTACTATTGAGAAATGTTATCGCTTCTCGGCCTTTTGGCTTAGATCAAGTGAGAAATGTTGAATTATTGTAAAGCAGGCATATACCACGTTCACAGATTGGTTACTTCCTTACTAAACAGATATCTATTTTATTTTATTTTATTTTATTTTATTTTATTTTATTTTATTTATTTTATTTATTTTATTTTTTATTTTATTTTATTTTATTTTATTTTATTTTATTTTATTTTATTTTATTTTATTTTTTTAAAGATTTTATTTATTTATTCCATGAGAGACATAGAGAGAGAGAGAGAGGCAGAGACACAGGCAGAGGGAGAAGCAGGCTCCATGCAGGGAGCCTGACGTGGGACTCGATTCCGGGTCCCCAGGAGCAGGCCCTGGGCCGAAGGCGGTGCTAAACCGCTGAGCCACTGGGGCTGCCCCAGATATCCATTTTAAACTGATAGATAGAATCCTTGCATTTAGCAACAAAATTCTAACCAAAAGAACCAAGCTTTTATGGAGAATTCATGCTATCTTTTTCAATTTAGATAAAAGTACAAAGGGATGAAAGTGAATAAAAGATATCAGATTTACTCTTTTACCAGAAATAATCAACATTAATGACAACAAAACAAGAAAAACATATGAAACAATGGTTATTTTAAAGACATTGGGCAACAGATATCAAAAGACAGAAATCCCTGTGAGATGAGTTTAAAAAAAAAAAAAAAAAAGAGGTAAGCTTACTGTCTTGAGAGAATTTCTTGCCTGTGACCCAGATGGAGCCTAATGAATTCTCTGAGTTGGGCAGATGGCGCTTATAGTCAGAAGACCAGGGTATCTGGGTTCACAGGACAGGAAAAAGGAAAGAAAGAGAGAAGGAAGGAAAAAAAGAAGGAACGAAGGTAAGAAAGGAAGGAAGGAAGGAAGGAAAGAAGGAAGGAAGGAAGGAAGGAAGGAAGGAAGGAAGGAAGGAAGGAAAAGGAAAAGGAAAAGGAAAAGGAAAAGGAAAAGGAAAAAAAGGAAAAGGAAAAGGAAAAGGAAAAGGAAAAGGAAAAGGAAAAGGAAAAGGAAAAGGAAAGGAAAGAAAGGGAAGGAAGGAGGGAAGGAAGGAAGAAATGTAGGAAGTAGGGAAGTTGCAGAAAGACAAAGTTCTAGAGGACTGCAAAGGTTCACCTTGAGGATTCAGCTAAGAACTGACTAGTGCTGCATGTGAAGAAAAAACCGTCCAAAAGTCTAAGAGCACAGTACCCCTGCTCACAGCAATAGTTTCTGTTCCCACAGACCAGATGGAAAAGAGGACATTAGGTAGAATGTTTTAATAGGGTCAAGTTTCAGCAGTTTCTCCCATATGTTCAAAAACTACATATAGACATGGAATATTAAAAAAAAAATCCAGAGATAAAATCTTCAATGTCTGATGTGAAAAATATCCACCATGTCTGTTTTTGTTTTAATTTCAGTTTTGTTTTTATGGCCTGTGAGCTAAGGATGGTTTGTATTTACCTTCTGGGTCTTTATGGCAAAATTTGCCAATCCTTGACTTGGATGAAATAGAAAAATTCCTTGTAAAACACAAACTATTGAAATTACCTGAAGAAACAGACCATCTAAACAACCCTATATCTACTGAAGTAGTCAACTTTTTAATTAAAAAGTTTCCAGAAAACAAACAAACAAACAAAACTTCCAGGCCCAAATGGCTTCAATGTGAATTCTTCCAAACCAATTTTACACAAACTTTCCCAGGAAATCCAAGAGAAGGGCGTCCTTTCCAATTCATTTTATTAGGCTACCATTACCCTGATAACAAAATCAGACAAAATATTACAGGAAAACTGCAGACCAATATCCCTTTGTGAACAGATGGAAAAATTCTAAACACAACTGAGACAAATTTACTTGCAACTATACATACAAGGTAGAGTATACCCATGGCCAACTTGGGATTATCCCTGGAGTGTGAGCAAATTTTAACTTCTAAAAATCAATCAATATAAATAATTAACAACTAAAAAAGAAAACAAATCTGATTATCTCTAACAATGCAGAAAAAGTATTTTGACAAAATGCAACATCTATTTATTTTTTTATTTTTTTTATTTTTTTATTTTTTCTATTTCTGATAAAACAACTTTCTGCAAACTGGAAATGAAAGGAAACTTTCTCAGTCTCATAAGAAACAAAAATATCATCTAAAATTATATTGAATGGCAAAGACTGAAAGATTTTTTTTAGGATGAATAACAAAATGAGGTTATCTGCTGTCATTACTTCTGTTCAACATTGTGCTGGAGGTTTTAGCACAAAATAAGGCAGGACAAATGAATAAGAGGTACTGGACCCAAAACATAGGTACTGGAAAGAAAGAATTGAAGCTGTCTTTATTGGCAGATGACAACAATCATCTATTTGGAAAGAATATTCTTTTTAGCCAATGATTATAAAATATTTGGATAGCCATATGTTAAAAAATACTTTAATCATATCTTACACAATGTATAAATATTAACTCAAATGACTCAAAGACCACAATGTAAAACCAAACATAGGATGAATCTGTGACTTATGTTATAAAAATATTTCTTAGATAAAGCACAAAAAGCAGAGATCAAATTGATAAACTATATCAAAATTTAAAAATATAAAGTCACAGACTGGGAGAAAATATTTGCAAAGCATGTATCTCATTAAAGACATATCCATAATATATTTTTAAAAACACTAACAATTCACTAGTAAGAAAACACCTCAATAATATTGGGCAAAAGATTTGAACAGACACTGCAACAAAGATAGGGAATGCAAAGAAGCACTTGAAAAGATGCTCAACATCATCAGTAATTTGGGAAATGAAATTAAAGCCACAATGAGATACCATTAAACATCTAATAGAAAAACTAAAATTAAATTGATGGCCCAAATGATGATGAGGACCTAGAGCAACCAGGTCTCTCATTCATTATCTATAGGAAAGTAAAGTGGTTCAACCATTTTGCCAAATATTTTGTCAGTTTCTTAGTTAAACACACACTTACCAAATGAACTAGCAATTCTATTTCTATGCATTTACTCAAGAGAAATTATCCACACTAAGACTTGGATATGAATGTTCATAGCAGTTTTGTTCATAACAGCCCCAAACAATAAACAACCCAAATATCCATCAACAGTAAAAAAAAATCAGTAAATTGTGAATATTGCTCAGAAGAAAAGGAATACGCTACTGATGCATTTCACAACATGGTTGAATCTCAAAATCATTATGCTGAGAAAAAGAAGTCATATTCAAAAAGTATATATCTAAAGATGGCCTGTGGGCAGCCCGGGTGGCTCAGCGGTTTAGCGCTGCCTTCAGTCCAGGGCCTGATCCTGGAGATCGAGTCCCACGTCAGGCTCCCTGCATGGAGCCTGCTTCTCCCTCTGCCTGTGTCTCTGCCTCTCTCTCTGTCTCTGTGTCTCTCATGAATAAATAAAATAAAAAAAAAAATAAAGATGGCATGTATTTGAGATAAATATAGTCTATGATGACAGAAATTTGATCAGGAGTTGCCTCAGACCTGGCTTGGGGCTAGGGACACGACTGACTATGATGGATTATTTGGAGTGGTGGAAATGTTCTATATATTGACTGTGACATTGGTTACATGGCTTTATAAATTTATCAAAACTCATCAGATACATTTAAAATGGATGAATATCATTGTACGCAAATTATACCACAATAAGGTTGATTAAAA
Organism: Canis aureus; assembly: GCF_053574225.1. NCBI lineage: Eukaryota > Metazoa > Chordata > Mammalia > Carnivora > Canidae > Canis > Canis aureus. The sequence continues at coordinate 9,482,667 of NC_135618.1, forward strand.
ATGTAAATAGTTGAATATTCTTTTTTTTTTAATAGTTGAATATTCTTAAGATACTCTGGAAGAGAAGAAAATAAGGTGGAATGAGTCTATCAGTAAAGACAATATAAAGTGACAGTATTTAAGACCACGTGGTGCTGATGCAAGGATAAACAAAGGGACCAGTGAAATAGAACACAGAACTCAGAAACAGATCCATGTGCAAATCTGTGTGTGTGTGTAGAAGCAGTAGTAATGATAGTAGTATTAGTATGTGTGTATATTGGTGAGTAGTTTGGAGAATAAGTCCTATTTTTTCTATCTGGCACTACTAGAACCTAGCTATAGACTATTTATGCTAATGAATACAGTGTCTATGCAGGTGTGAACTTCACCTGGGACTAATTAACAAAGACTAACCCATTATGTATTAGTGGTGGAAAATATTAGCAAAGAAGTATAGGCCACTAGGCCAGAAAAGCAATTCATTAAATAAACTAAAATTCAGCAAATAATTAAATTTTAAAATTTACTTAAAAGTATTCTCCCCACCAAATTTTGCAATCATGTAAATTTTCATAACCACTCCACTTTCTGCTCTGTCTTTTCATGTACGTTGGCCGTGTAGAAAAAGGTCTGGGCTTCAGCTTCTTTGGCATCCAAAAATAACAGGACTTCTACTTGGCTCCTGAATCTGAAGTCATGTGTCAAATCATCAGCATTCCGGTTTTCTTTCAGTTTAAGAGTACCCATTGTAATCTACATTTCTGGCTCTAATTTCTGTGCCTATTGTCAGGTCCCAGACTTCTGGAGCTTGGGGACCCTTGGTGGGTTTTCTTGCTCTTGACAGAGGATCTAGATAGACCATGTGTTGGCATAACTTATCCTTTTATCCATACAACTATTTGGGTATTAAAAATATACTGCCTGCCTTATAGCTGACACTCAAAAGTGAGAGGCAGTATTATTTTTGCCCACACGAACATGGGAGATGAAAAGCTACAATTTTCTAAGTAGAAAATTTCCGGAATAACCAATGTTTATATTCCCCTCTCATGTCATTCTTTGGGCCATTGTTGCCAGATATTTCTGTTTTCATTATCATTTTTTTTTCTCATAACCTACTCTTCAACATCTATGATATATACTTGCCTTTGAGAAGGACTTCCTCAGCAACCTTACTGTATCTTACAAATATGCAGAAGACCAGACTAACATTTATCAAGTACTTTCCAAGTGCTGAAATCTGTAAGTGCTTTACATGTGTTGTTTCAATTGATCCTTACAAAAATTCCTGTGGGTTGGATTTTATTAGTTTTATTTCACCAGTTAGAGAATTAGAGTCAAAGAGGTTGATTTTTCGATGTTTACTAAGTTGGAAAGCTTAGAGTCAGGACTAAAATACAAGTTCATCTAATGCCCAAGATCTTATCCTCTTTTTCTTCTCTATCCTAGCATCTCTATCATAGTATAGTATTATTATAGTATAGTTTAGTTTGGCATAGCATCGATATTAGATTGATAACTAATGTGATGTTCTACATTTTAATCTTTTTGGACTCTTAATACCTACCATTTACTACTAGAAGCAGGAATATTTAGAACTAGTTATGAGTTAAGTTTAATGAAAACACATCTGCAAATGTGCCTGCCTTAAATCAAGAAAACATCGCAGCCTTCTCTAGCCCCGGCATAAGGATCTCTCTAATGGGGATAGCTTTTCTAAGAAAGTGAAAACAAACTTTCCTGATAATTTTGGAATGGTAAATGGTTCACCTGCCCCTCAAAAATAATAAACACTGTTCACAGTCATGACAGATACAGACCCAAAACATATCGTTTCCTGTCCCAACGTAAAAAAAAAAAAAAATCTTTGTTTTCAAAATTAACTTCAAATCCTATCCTTTGCTATTTAAGCTCACTTCCCATAGTTTGGTGCTGAAGTTCCTCCAGGAGCCAGTGCTTGGCTGTATCTCCCTTCTCACCCCACCATGTGGCCAATATTTCAGATCTATGAAGTACTTGAAGATTTCCAAAGAACTCATGCTCATTTTCAGAACCATATTACTTCTGACATAGTATTCCTTCTTAACCTCATTTTAATAAAGACTAATATTTTAGGACATTGCTCAGATTTCATCCTTTTTGGGCACGCTTCCTACTTTCTCATCTGTGCATGCACCCGGCTGGAAGGCACCCCCTTCTCTGATACGCAACCTGTCTTCTTGCTGTGCTTCACCCTGAGTTCGAATCTTTTTTATTTGCTGTATGATTTTTTCATTTGATCTTTCTTCTGAAGAGTAAAGACATCTTTGTTTCTTTCCAGCACTTAATACTTTTCCTGCTGAGAACAGACACAATAAGTATTCAGTTAAAAAACAAAACAGGGGCACCTGGGTGGCTCAGCCTATTAAGCGTCTGCCTTGGGCTCAGGTCATGACCCCGGCGTCCAGGGATCCAGCCCCACATCAGACTCCTAGCTCAGTGGGGAGTCTGCTTCTCCCTCTCCCTCTGCCTCTCCTCCTGTTTGTGCTCTCTCTGTATCTCTCTCGAATGAATAAATAAAAAGTCTTTAAAAAAACAAAACGCTGCTTCTTACAATATAGCACTGCTTTCAGTAGAGACCTATAAACCAAGTCCATTTGAGTGTTTCATTGAAAAACTGTGCTGACTTCTACAACTAAAAGAATTTTACTTAATATTCTTAAAACCGAAAATTTTATAGCCACTGAGGAGTCAAAGCTTTATTTATATAGTAAGGTCAGAAAACTTAGAAGAAATCTTTAGTAACTAGTTTACCACTGAGAATACTAACTGCAGCCTAATGAAATTTATGAGCAGTTCTGAAGAAATATTTTATTTCTTCACAGAATTACAAGGCGAGGAGTCAACCAGAAAGGTCACTGAGTTCATCTCTCATGTTTAAATCATCCCAGAGAAATAAAAAGCTATACTATTTGTAAAAGTAGATATGACAACTTCTCTCTGTACTCATTCCAGTATTTAACACCTTTCACCTTAAAAATCTCTCCCAAAATGTAATGTAATTTCTATTCCTAGGGTTTAAACCTATTTCCTCTTGTACCATCGCTGTTCAGGCCTGAGAATAGCAGGTTAATCTCCACCATGTGAGCAGCAGTTTGAACAGTATCTTCCATTACTGGAGCCCTTGAGTACTTCCTTTATCTCAGGTTGAATAGTCATTTTCCAAAATCGTATTAATCTTTGCTACAACTCTCACAATTCTTGCCGAAGGCACCAGACTCTCCACAACGGCCTTCTAATTTTCACTCCTGTCCCTCAACAAGCCTTTCCTCCAAAAGCAGTCACATTAGCGTGCAAACTTCGAGGAGGATGGAATAAAAAAACATCTGTTGAAAGTAAAATAGATTAATTAATATGGAGTGACTAATATAGACAAAGTGCTTGTAATGAAGCCATGATTCTAGTATTCCCATTCCCTTCATGATGTTTCCAATTATTTTGTGTTAATTTACCCCACGGCTGATTTAGGTATAGATATTAAATTGAAACTATGTTTAACCAAAAAATGGTTACAATAAGAACACTTATCCATCAATAGGATTGATAACAATATGAGTGAATTAAAAGTCACTGCATCGAGGATGTGCTTGGTAAATGTTAGTTGTTGTAAGTAGTAGTGTTTGCAGAGGAGTGATGATCTCTTACTCTTTTCAAACATATGAGTCATATTATATAATTGCAATTCTCAGGAAGCTCTGAAATGACTAGAAATATGGTCTTAACAGAAACAAATAAGTCTATATGGTACCCTGGTTTTCCTTGGTTTTATACAAATGGCTTCTAAGAATCATGAAAATATCTATTTCTGTGGGATGAATTAAGTTTAAATAATACTGATAAAGAACGAAACTTAAATACAAGCTGAAATCATTTAAATTTGTAAATAATCATTCTTTCATTTTCCTCAATGTGATTATGGAACATCTTACTATTTTTTTCTTTATGTTCCATAGATATTCTAATTAATTCTCCATTTTCACTTTTTACTTCTTTTTCAGTCTTTTTTGCAATCTGCCTCACCTGTCTATTTTACTTCCCCTTGGGTTCAAACTTTAGGATCTCCTAAGAAATGTGATGCTATAATTTTCTTTGAGTTTTACATATTTTTTGTTTTCATATATATTAATTGAATGTTATTTTTTTGAAATTTTTTCTGCTTCATTTCACAATCTTAAGATTTTCCATTGAAAATCTCATGTATATTTCCCTATATTTGCAAACACCAGTCCAAAATATTTGTCATTTTTGTTAGAGCCAGATAATCCCTTGCTTTAATGTTCTCCTTTGAAAGGCTGGGCAACAAATCACACCAACCTGGCCTTACAGTCAAGGCACAGGTGGGAACAGTTGAGAAATCAAAGCAAACAAACCGATTATAGATCATGGTAGGTGCTTTAGCTTTGAGTAACAGAAAACCCATTTCCAAGTGACTTAAACCATACGGCAATTAATTATCTCAAAAAAGAAAAAGTGCTGCAGTTGAGTGACTACAGGGTTGATTAATCTAGTAGCACAACCATGTCATCAAGGTTCTTTCCTCCTTCTGCTCTGTCATCCACAAAATTGATGCTTTTTCCTTGCACTAGCTTTCTTCACGGTCATTAAGATGACTTACAATAAATTTTGATTTTTTTTTATCCTAATTATGTAAGACTAGATAATTTCAATATCGTTGTCCAAGAAGATACCTAGAAATGTCAGATACAATATGACAACGAAAACAAACCTACTGCTAAAGCTACAACTGAGCATACTACAAAGTAAGAGAAATCCTCTAGGGACAAAAATAAAGAGAAAGACACAAACTAGGGTGTAAAACCAAGTCTCAAACTACTTTTTAGGAGTGATGATCCTTAACGGCTTCTCTGGCAGAGGAGATAGAAGTGAACCTGTGCAAGATGGAGCCGGGACTGAAATAATTGCTTACTCTCAGGGTCACAAATTCAGCGATAGGATAGACTTTAAAAAGGTCTTCACCAGAAAAAAAGAGGTAACACAAAAAACTGCATGTCCTGGCTTATACGACGTGGAAGGAAGAAGGTCATTTCAGGATTCATGACTACATGTCTGTAGCTACAGAAACCACCGGCTGAAAAATGAGTTGCAAGTGATTCTGAGGTGGTATTAAGGAGGGCATGGCAGCTGGAGAAAGCAAATGAATATTATTCCTTCACAGAAAGACCCTTGACACAGGCACTGCAGGATTCCCACACATAGAGACTGGTGAAAACAAATTATACAACTAATACTGAACACACACACACACACACACACACACACACCCCACCATTAGTGAGGACCAGCAGAAAACAGCAAGAAGCAAATTTAAGATGTTTCACAAATGGAATTCTTGGGTGCAAAATATAAAATAACTATGTTTAAAACATTAAAGAGATGGAATTCAAAACGTGATAGCAACAAAAAAGGCTCTGTTAAGAAGTATTTAAGAGAGTTTGAAGAACAAAATAGAAATTTTAAAATAAAAAAATAGTTGAATTTAATAACTCAGTGGACTGTTACACAGCAGTGTAGATAGATATATTTGTAAAGAAAATGTTGATATACAAGATATGTCTGAAGAAATCACCTAAGTGAATCATATGTAAACAAAGAGATGGAAAATTGAAACAAAGTTTGATCCATGAAAGACAGAGCTAGAATATTCCACTGGAATTCCACAGAGCATTAATGAGGGAGAGTCAACATTTTGAGAGGTGTAGGTAAAAATTTTACAGAATCGAAGACAAGAATGTTTCAATTTGGCAAATACAATTCCAAGCAAGAAAAATGAAAGAAAATTTAAGCCTGGACACATCACAGTGAAATTATAGAGACAATCTTACAAACTGATGATCTTATGAACAGTGTTATGGACTAAATGTTTGCATCCACAAAATTTCATATGTTGAAGTCCTAATCTCTAAATGGGATGATTTAGAGTTAAATCTAAACTGGGGATGGGGCTCTTGGGAGTTATTAGAGTTAGATGAGATCATGAGGGTGGGACTCTGGTCTCATGGGATCAGTGCCTCTAAGAAGAGACATCATAGAGCTTGCTGCCTCTCTCTCCCTTTTTCTGCCATATAAGGGCAAAGCAAGGTGAGTGTCTTCAAGTCAGGAAAACAGTTTTCACAAGAACCTGACCTTGCTGACACCCTGACCTCAGACTTTTAGTCTCCAACACTATGAGAAAATAAATTCTTGTGTTTAAGCCACCCGGTCTATGGTATTTTATTCTGACAGCCCAAGTGAACTAATACAGAAAAGATAGATTACTATTCAGAAAAGATAGATAACCTACAAAGATGGATGACAACAGACTTTAAACAGTGATTACTAGAAAGTAATATATCATATACCTTCAAAGATCTTAGGGAAAATTATCTGCTAACTCCGAATGTTATATAAATTAGAGAACAAGAAAAAAGATCTGCAGCTAAATATATACATAAAATTTGCCACCAAGAGTAAACCTTAGGGCAAAGAATATCGACCCCAGAAGTCAAGAATGGTAGACAGGAAGGAATGGTTAAAAAGGAGATGGATAAATAACCAGATAAATCTAAAACAATATTACTACATAAATAGTACACTCAAAAAGATAGTAGACTAGTGGTTTAGATCATGTTTTATGGAGCTGGCCTGCCCCTGCCTTAAATTCCATTCAGTCATTAGTCAGTTGGCTGATAATATATCAGCTTCCACATCTGAAAGACAGGTGTTATGAGGATTACATGAGTTAGTATAAGCCAAGACCCTAAAACAGATCCGGGCACGGATATAAGCATGTTATAATAACTCCTATTATTTTTAGTATCACCACTTTTATTAAAAAATAACAATGACTAATACAAGGAACAAAAATAATAGCAAACTAAAATACTGGACTATAAAAACAATTCAGACAAGAGATGGCTGATTGGTGTTGAAATATTTAAGTTCTTATTTTTTGAGAGGGGCATAGAGATGCTAAGTATCTTTGGCTTGTTTAGTTAATTACACAAGCTAAAAATTAAGGGCACTACTAAAAGAAAAGACACAGAAAAGGAAAATGTCTGCTAGGACCATCTGAAAAAATTTTGAATGCAGCCATCTAGGCAGGAAAGGCGTGTCCTCTATGAGAGGTAAAAGTTAGGCCAGCCTGAATCTTTGGCGTGCTACAGCCAACACCAGGAGACACAGAAAGGGGTGCACAGAGGTCTAATGAAAAGACAGTCTGACTTCAAGACAGTATGTTCATGCAAAATTTTCCAGTATATAAGAAGCTGTTGGACATTTTCAAATGTACAGGAACACTGGAAATGCAGTAGCCAGAAACTCTTCTTGAAAAAACATCTTCAATGATAAAACTCAGCTAATTAGAGATATTTTTAAATTCCAGAAATGGAGAATCGATAGTGAAAATTACTCAAGGGAGGCACTAAAACCTTTTAAACATAAAATCAAGACAGAACTTCCAGGGGAATTGCGGTGGAACAGAATATCAATTGCATAAGCTTTGACAAAGTAAAAATAGTATAATCAAAAAACAAAACAAAACAGAAAACCAAAACAGGTGAAAAGGGAAGGGAGAAGGAAGTGTTACTATGATACAGATTCATCTTTTATAGCAACGAGCAAATCAGTACTGTCTGAAATTAAAATGAATGGTTAAAAAAATGATCTCAGCACTCTGATTCTATTTTTACATTTTTTTCCTTACATTTAAAGTTCCTTTAAAGTTTATTTCTCTTGTGGCTAAAAATAGAAATCTGCAATCAGCAATTCTTTCAGTTTCATTTCAGTTTCTTTTTCTTCTGTTAACTTCCAGGAAAATGAGAGTGGGCATCTTTTAGTAAAATAATAATCTTACTGCTATAATAATCTATCTATTTATCTATCTATCTATCTATCTATCTATCTATCTATCATCATCATCTATCTATCATTTCCCTTATCTATAATATCCTTTTATAGTCACCCATAAAAGATCCACAGAATACTGTTCGTTGAATACATAAAAGCTAGGGTAGAGAGATTTGAGTGATATTTTGCTTTGTCCTTCACGCTTTTTAAATGGCTCAGAATTCTTATTGTGAGTACATATCACACATAAAAGCAAAGATGTTATTCTAAAATAATCTTTTTAAACAACTGTAAACAACAAACTACAGAGTTTATTCCTTATTTGATAAATTTAATGGCAGTACCTTAATTTTTACCTTTTAATTGTTTTGCACAACTAACATAATATGCTTCCTGCAATGGTAATTTCAAATTTATTGGTAGCTATTATATAATCTCTCGTTTCACAACTAAATGAAGACAAAAGATAAAAATTACACAAGACGAACATCCTCTTAGACTGTGGAAGATATGAATGGCAAAATTTAAACAATATATGAAAAATATGATTCACATTTAAGTTTTTATGCAGCAGGCTAATGATCACTTTGTTTTCTGGCATTGAAATCTACAACAAAAATGTTAATTTTTTAAAAAGCAGTACACGTTATTTTTTCCTCTCATTGAAACTTTCAAAAGCTGACAGATAAAATAATATGTTGCAACTAATAAAATAAGATTGAGATCCAAATGCAAACTGTTTCTACTCAAATTCAAATATTTTCCAAGTTGTTGACTCATCATAACTAAAAGCAGCTGGTGTCCTATTCAAAACGACTGCAAACAATCTAAGTTAACACCTCAAAAGATTATCGAGAATAGAAAAAAAATATATCTTGGCAAAGAGACTGGATCAAGAGTCTAAAAATGAATATGACCATAAGGGAGGTGTTCTGTAGCAATAAGATGCTTTGAAGGCACTTTAATCTCAATCCATGTGTCATGGAACAAAATTAGATAAATTATGGCACAATGGTATCATTTAAAAATGATATTTTGGAAGGAGCGTCAGTTCTATTTTCAATAGTAAATTTTCAATTTCAGATTATTTTTTTCACCACCAAGAACATAACTTAAAAGTAGCTGTCCATCTCAATATCTAAACAGAAAGCACAATAATTATATTTTGCATGTATGATTTGAGACAGCTAGACAGTAGACATGTGACAGGCTGGCCATCACTTGTCAAAGAAGACCTCATCACTACCAGCCGTTTCCAAATTACCATGGGGGAAATGCAACCCGAAGTGTGTACAAAATGATCCACTGGAATACAGGAAAAAATATTAATATTTCTTCATTTATTTATATCTTTTCCTTTTTACGATTCCATTTTGGGATCTTTCATAATATAGTGTAAATATAATTAGTAAATGTACATATACTGGATGTGCAGTCTGCAAAATTCTAATTTATGGCATAAATGCAGGATCCCCCCAAAATAACACCCTCATTGACCTAAATGGGATTGATTGCCTGGCAGTTCTAATTATTTGGTAGTTATTGCACAATACACTGTTCTGAGACAATTCTAAGGGAATGTTCAATCAGTACTGGTTTAGGGTACTACTATGGATTAAATAATTGTGTCCCCACAAAATGCATATGTTAAAGCCCTATTCCCCATTGTGATGGTATTTGAAGGTAGAAGAACTTTTGAGGGGTAATTGGGTCATAAGGGTAGAAACCTAATGAATGAGATTGGTGTCCTTTTGAGATGATGAAGGGGCTAGAGTATTCCCTCTCTGCCCTATGAAGGTACAGAGAGAAAATGGCCATCTGCCAAGTGTTCTCATCAGGCACCTAGTTTGCAGGTACCTTGATCTTGGACTTCCCATTCCTTAGAGCTGTGTGACAGAGATGTTTGTTGTTTATAGTTCATCCACTCTATGATATTTGTTAGAGCAGTTTGGACTGATTAAGACAGAAATGATGATAATTATCTACAGGAGAACATAAGGAACATGGCGTAGCTGGAACCATCATCTGGCACGTTGCTCTAGGCACTGGAAAATACTGCTTGGTTATTTTATGGGGATAATTTCTTTGTTGCTATCTTTTTCAATACTGCAAGACTCCTTTCATTTTCCTAGACAAACCACATTTTTTCCCCACCACGGAAGAATTCGAAATAGCATGCTAGAACGCTCTAGATGCCAAACCTGTGTCTGTGCCTACATGTAATGCAGAATCTTCCTCTGCTCTGTACCCTGCACTTAGCCTGGGGGTCCCTTTCCTGAGCTTGATTCCATCCGTTTGTGTCTTAATTGAACCTACTCTTCTACTTTTTTTCCTTCATCTATTTTTTTCTCTAATCAATTCTTTTTTTTTTTAAAGATTTTTATTTATTTATTCATGAGAGACACACAGAGAGAGGCAGAGACACAGACAGAGGAAGAGGGAGAAGCAGGCTCCATGCAGGGAGCCCAATGTGGGACTCGATCCTGGGACTCCAAGATCATGCCCTGAGCCAAAAGCTGATGCTCAATCACTGAGCCACCCAAGTGCCCCAGCAACTGTATTTTTTTTTACGTCTATAATTCAGAAATATTGACAAATTAGAATGAAAGTTGCAAAATATATTAGAATTAAAAATAACAAATTTAAAAGTGAAGAAATTTAAGATATAACCTAGTCCTTTTTTTTTTTTTTTTTTTGCCAAATTATAAAATGGAAAACAAACAAATGCAATCATATCAAGGGTTTAGACACTCTATTTTAGGACATTTTAAAAAAGTTATATTGATCCTCAGCTCTTTGTTAATAATTCTGAAATGACAGGTTTAAAAAAAATGAGAGGAGTATATTCAGTTTTAGGAGATCCTAATGGATCAAGTGCTAAGAAGTCTGTTTTGACATTAAAAAAAAATTAGTTGATATTTAGTTTCAAAAGGATACCTTTTCATTCTTAATCAATTGAATTTGTATTTGGTCTCCTTACTTTTTCATTTATTGGAAAATTTTCCAAGAAATTACAGAGTTCAAATACAATGAATAAGTATTTGGTCATCTTGGGTTGACATAGTTAAGCTGTAATCAGAAATGTTGTTGAACTAAATAAAGGTGTCTTGACATATTTCCATTCAAATCTATCCTTATTCGGGATGAGATATATTACACTGATGAATGCTTGGACAACCATGGAAGAGCAGAATCATGAGAGAGGAATTCCAATCATTACTCTCAACCAGTTCCTGTCAGTGAGCACACATCACTTTCCCCAGGCACTGAAATTCCTGGTAAGTACTGTCCTGTGAGGTTACTCTATGGTTCCGTGATTTCCCTCAGAATTTAAGAATCTACTTGGAGATTATATTAAAAAGTAAGACATCAAATTCTTATCTTTGAAACAATATTGTACAAAACATTGAATCCTTCTACTCTGCAATATTACTTTCCCTCATATTTTTCTCAGAATGATCTAACTCAATGAAAAATAAATCTTATTATATTTAATAACCTTATTACATATATAGTGATCTTATATGTATGCAAACATATATGTTATATATATACTTCTCTATTCTATTAAACTTGATGACAAAGTATCCTGCAAGTCTTTTTAAAAATTGCATAATAGTATTTAAAAAAAACTACATATATAGAAATACCTATTTTTCTGTGTCTATTTATCTTTGTATACTTCAAAATAGCTAATTTTAGGGCAGCCTGGGTGACTCAGTGGTTTAGCGCCTGCCTTCAGCCCAGGGTGTGATCCTGGAGACCCGGGATCAAGTCCCATATAGGGGTCCCTGCATGGAGCCTGCTTCTCCCTTTGCCTGTGTCTCTGCCTCTCTCTGTGTCTCTCATGAATAAATAAATAAAATCCTTAAAAAAATAGCTAATTTTAGTTAGAGATTTGTTAAATGAAACAAAAATATATAGAATTTGATAAAGCTGAGTGAAGTAAGTCAGTCGGAGAAGGACAAACATTATATGTTCTCATTCATTTGGGGAATATAAATACTAGTGAAAGGGAATATAAGGGAAGGGAGAAGAAATGTGTGGGAAATATCAGAAAGGGAGACAGAACGTAAAGACTGCTAACTCTGGGAAACGAACTAGGGGTGGTAGAAGGGGAGGAGGGCGGGGGGTGGGAGTGAATGGGTGACGGGCACTGGGGGTTATTCTGTATGTTAGTAAATTGAACACCAATAAAAAATAAATTAAAAAAAAAAGAATTTGATAAAGGATTTGTTCACATTTTTATGTAAGCCCTATTTCAAGCAATAAAAAGGCTGAGGAATATTAACATATTTGTTAATCAATAACAATAAACTGTCATAGAATACAAGATAAACTTTACTGAGAATTTATACTTTTTAAATGTTTCTTTTTATATTTTATTAGGTTCTGTGTCTCCAAAGCTGAACATTTATTTTTATTTTTAATTTTTTTAAAAGATTTTATTTACTCATGAGAGAGGCAGAGACCTTGTTGGTGTGTGTGTGTGTGTGTGTGTGTGTGTGTGTGTGTAAGTTTTTCCTCAGACAAAGCAAGTCTAAAATATAAATTAAGGATTAATAAGCTGTTAACAAGTGGTAGTAACATGCCCTGATTGCAGATACGTGCTGAAGTGCACATATGTGTTGCTGTTGATGGGGTTGGAGAAAAGCAGAAGAGCGTTTTGCTATATACGTGTAATGTCTGCACAGAACCTAGCTGCCTAGATGATTTAATCTGGCTTTCTGAATGGTTTGGGAAAGTAGAAAGAGAATGAACCTACCAAAACCAGTTTGGCAGAAAGTGATGGATGGCTTTAGATTAATAACAGTTATCATTTACGGTGTCTTTCCACCCAGCCAGTGCCATAACTAAGTGCTGTTTTGGTATCACCTCCTATAATCCTCAAAAAATATTTTGATGTTGATAAAACTATTTATATGGTGAAGATGTAGAAACTGGTCCAAATCTGATTGTGGATAAATGACAGAATCAGGATTTAAGCCAATGGATGGCTTCCTCAGAGGACTCTGCTTCTTTCATGGCCCTGCTTTCCATAAGCTATAATTCTACTTTTGAGCCATCTTGGTTGAAATTGGGAACAGTGTCTGAATCTAAAAAGTCGAGGCCCATATTTTGAAGTGGGTCTCCATTATAACGTTTCATCTTCTGAAACCAACTTCAAAATAAATTATAGCCATTCCTTTTCTCTTCTATATTTATTATCTGTACTTGATATCCTAGTTTTGAATACTTACCATATGTCAAAATTTTATTTTAAATTCTACTCTTTAAATGTATCAAACATTCATTTTCTTTTAAGTGTTGTTATAAAGATAATTTATTTTCCATAAATAGAGTAATAAAACTACAAATATTAAGGCATTAGTAGTAGCATGTCCTTGGAACACAATGTATGAATCGCTATAATCTTTTATTAAAACTGTATCACCAATAATGAACAAGATTGAAGTTTTCTTATCATAACAATGAAATTAAGTCAGATTAACTCTATACTTATTTATTCCTAAAGCGACTACCTGATTTTTTTTCCAAAGGATAAATATAAAGAGATCATTGACTATAAAACAACAATTAATGCCTCTACTGAAAATTTTCTGACATATTTGTCTACTAATAAACTGAAATTCAAAGTCCAAAACACATTTAAAAAACCATTCTTCTCCACATGGTATTCCATTATGAAACTGCAGCAATGAACATAACATTAGTTGAACAAACATAACACTATAATCAAGCATCTGCTTGCCTTCCTGCATTGCATATACAGCAGAGATTTGTTGTAGTTTTTTTTTTCAGTATTCTCAATAGGTTTCTGTGTTTATACAGGTCCAGGAATTATCTTCAGAACTTATTCTCCATATGGCACCAGGAAATGTGGCATAAGAACCTTTCTGACACAAAGGATATACAATTCTTTTATTTCAAAATATCACAAAATTGCCCTAAATACAAAACTGTCAAACAAGTGTTAGAACCACCTCCACCTCTGTTTAATCTCATCAAAATTGATTTAGTTGTCTGTATATGTTAACTCCGATTCTCAAAAAATGCACAAAGACCAGCACATTTCTTCCCTCAAATTCTAAATATAAAACACAATTATATTTTTAATAGTAAATTATTTAAGACTTAAGATGTATTCTTGTTAAGCAGAGGGCCAACAGTGTGAAGATACTCCATAAACATGATCCAAATTTTGATTCTTACGTTATATCCACAAAAGAGAAATAAAGTAGAGATGTCCCCTTTGCTGATAATTCTGTATAGATAAGTGATCTGCTTAGTTTAGTTTAAAGAATCTCATGGGGATTATATATCTGGGCACTCTTTTGGGAAGATTTTCCAAATTGCACAATTTAAGTCTTGTCTGCAATGCATTTCTCCTGTGCGAGCACAACCTGAGTCAATACTTGTTAAGTAAGCTGATATTTAAGTCATATAAAAGGCACTGATAATGTAACTACCTTCATTCTATTTTAATATCTTAAAAACTACATTCTAAAATTTGTGAATAATATCAATAACAACCTTTATTTATGCGCATATGCTTTCTTATTTTCGGTTTTATAAATATAGACTTTAAAATATTAGGAAGTATAAATTATTGGATTTAATTCGTAAATAAGATCACTCTTAAATAACTTAAAGCGCTCCACCTTCAGTATCGTAAGCCAACTAGAAAAAAGTAGTTTCTTCCTTATATGAGTAACAAAGTGATTAACTTGCCAGTTCAATGCGAAAGAGTAATATAGGTTCCACGTACGTATGGTTTCTTAAATCTAGTCAAGACACATTGCCAGATATTTCAATTAATGTGTAGCAAGGTCACAAAATCAATTTCTTATCAGCCAAAAACACTCATACAGTAAATTTTATTTTCAAACCATAATCTCTAAATTAAATCTGTGTACCCAAAAAATACAGTACAGAAGCTCAGTCATTGGGTTTTCTCCCTGATAGCATTTTCACAAATGGCACAAGGCTTTGTATGCTATATATAGCCTACAATGTTTGGTTAGATTCTAATCTTCCTACAGAACGTCATTATCTCTTTCCATGGCAAATAAAGGACCACAGTGTTAATTTCCTCCTTCAAGTAAGTACTAGGTTTGAACAGTTCTCACATTCTATATTCCGGCAATTTATCTGGGAGTTTTTAAACAATTATAAAGAGAATCTCTGAAACTAACCAGACTTCTTGGTAATAGAAATTAATGATCTAAACACAAAGTTGTGGGGAAAATCATGTTAATATAGAAAACAGCAGTACTTTGCAGTTAATCCACATAAAGGCACTTTGTAGGAATTGAGCTTGTCTGACCAATGACACTCAAGATAATCACATTTTTAATGAAAATGCTTTGACTTGAATATAAAACACCACATCTGTTAAATTCAGGGGTTGAAGTTCTTTCTCTATATTCCAATTTCTTAAACTGAATCTTTTTTTCTCCTAATATTCTCATTCTCACCTTACTCACAACTACATATAAGACTATAGTAATTTAAGTGTTAGTACCTTTTATCTATATTCAGTGGCAATAGACCAAAATAGTTACAGGAACCATTTCAATAGTCTTGCCCCAATATTTTAATATTCAGAAAATTGCAATTTTCATGCCAGATGAGAATGCTGTGTTCTAGGTTTTTTAATACTGCGAATGTCTGAGATATTTATATAAGGGCTGTATCCACTACACAGTGGCATTTTCTCTTACAGCTGACTAACAAATTATACAAATCTACTGTAAATTCAGATCCTTGGGACCAAGATGATGTTTGATGATTGATAACATACAGCATATGAAACTGTATCTGAAGCAGACAGGAAATAGAAAATTATCTGAGATAATACATTTAGAGTTGTTCAAATCATTTTCCCCACAGCCTCCTAAACATGTAATCTTTTTATGTGATTTCAGCACTGCTAAATGGAATGAAAAGAATCTTTTCTAGAGCAAGAAAGTGAGTAACTCTTGGGAAGGTTAAAATAAATTATTCTTATCAAAACATTTTTGTAGATGGAGACAACATTTTATTTATAATCTTTATATTTCGGAAGTATCAAAAGTCTAATGAGATTATTTAGAGTTATAGAAAATAAGAATATTTTATTTCTTCCCATTTCATGTGATCATTTATTCTATTTTAATCAAATTTAGAGCTTGATAAAAAAGCAAAATGAAACAACAATCCTTCACTTTGTACACATTAATGCAAAGAAGGTAAAACTTCATATAAATATTTAACTAAAAATAAACATGATTTCTTGTAAAGTTGTACTTTTAAAGGTCAGCTCATTGGAAGAAGCAATAAATATGAGACAGGTGCTTTTAATAACACAGAGATTAAAATTCTTTTTTGCAATTAAAGAACTATCAAAGTACTAGTATGATTGAGAGTACAAATATCATTTTTAAGTGCCAATAATTTCACACTTCCTAGGATTTTTGTGAAAGAGCCGTTTTTGATACATAAGACACTAAAGGAAATACCATAGTCAACATAACTCCTGGGACTCTACAGATGAAGTTCAGGGAGCCTCAAAACTAGGGGACCATCACAAAGAATTAAAAGCCCTGCCTTAATACACGCTACTTCCTAATTCGTGAAAGTGCACAAAAGAGCAATAAGTAAGTTAATGAGTATCCATTCTTGTATAGAAGATCACTCAAAATGAAGTAGGAAACAAAGATAGTACGGAAAAAAGTATATGAAGATACTCGCTGATCATCCCTGCAAATTTTCCATCTGGATATAACAGTCTCATTATTTACAGCAAAATATTTGTGAAGATTATCTTAGGTATGATCCTAAGACCAAGATAGCCTTTCACAATGTATAAAATTCAGCCAAATCTGAGTGCGGATTCAATCAATGGAAATATTATCTGTGATGTCTTAATACATTTGGCACAGGCAAGGAACAATAAAAATAGTGTGTATCAACCTGTCAGAATAGCCACTGAAAAACAATCCATAATATTTTATAGATTTGATCCAAGAAATTTTGGTAGTTTCCAAGGATACAATCAAGAATAAGAACCAGTTCCTGTCCCCAAACAGCCGTTATTATTGAGATACCTCCGGGGACTACAGAAAAGCAGGTAGACCCCATCCAAACTTACTCCAACATTATGTATAAATGTAAAGATAAAAAGAAATTATAAAGAGAACATGAAAAAAAAAGAAACAATTATTCTTAATAGATAGAAATGACAAAACCTTGCAAAGACAACAACATGTGTCTTACATAATGAGTCTTGGTTTATAATAACCAATAACATGGAAAGTGCCCAGTTTCTCCCCTGAACACCACGTAATTGATTATCCTGTCCCATTTATTGAGCCTGACACAAGGCCACATTGATGCCTGTAAATACAGGTAACCCTCAGAGGGGAGAAATTTGGCTCCAGGTTTCCAGCGGAGAGACCTGGACCTCTGGTCAATGCCCTTCTCACCATCCCTGGCTCGTCACATATTCGTAAACACACGATTATCAGCGTTCTTTCGGAATTGCAACACAAGGACAAGTTCCATTTGTAGCATTTTGTTCCAGATGTTTGTTAAATGGCGATCATAAAAGCCCATGAATCACAACCCACTTCCCCACAAAATGGATATGCACACCATCTTACTCAAAGGGGGTACACTCAATCGTGTAAGACAGAAACTAAACCTCTCCAAAAGGAGAGCAAATATAGAAATCAAGATTTGATAGCCTTGTTTGTTTTTAATGGTTCAAATGACTCTAATACAGTACTGATCTTGCTGATTACATTATATTTAATAGCTAACTCTTCAGCACTGCCATAAAGGAGGGCTCACTGAAGATTTGTCCAGAATTTCTTCCAATGGTGGAAGCCATTAGAGAAAACAAAAAAAATAAGTGTCATCTATGTGCCAGTCTCTATTCATTCGTAGCACCTGCCTAGAGAAGAACTTTGAGGTCCCATTCTGGCTCAGGAGGAAAGAGTATCAGGATGTGATGAGCATGAGTTGGAAGAAGGAAGGGAGCAGAAGGAGTAGATGAAAGCATTGCTTGCATTGGTCATGCCAGTTCCAGAGATCAGAATTTTAAAAAGCAGAGTCATGCAATGAAAAGTATACGGAGTATAGAGGCGAGAGAGTAAAATCTATACCTCTTTCACTTTGAGGTTTCAAATAAAGCTCCAAATCCAGGCTAGTTACCCTAAAATTGACTGAAGTGAAAATTAACTACAGTTCAAATACATGCCTCCCAATAATAGAATCAAATAGATTTAAAACTGGAAGAGGATAGTGTCCTAGTGAAATCTGCTCATTTCACAGAGAAACAGGCTCAGACGCACTGTGTGACTTATCATGAGAATTCCAGTCGAACAGGACTAGAATATTTATAACAAGTTTGGAGACCTTAGAACAGCAATATTTATGTCAGAGAATCTAGTAACTAGGGCATGACATACTAGGAAGACTCCAATTTATAGGGCTTGGTCTTACCTACTGGAATATAAGGGCATAAGGGATGGATCTACTAATGGGAACTTGAAAATAAAGACTTTGGTTTATTACTATTTTTTTTAGACTTTGGTTTAAAAATTACTTTATTTTTAAGATAATGATTAATACCACAGGATTTCTGAAATACACTCCCCTTCCCTTCCTTAGTCTCAGAAAGGAATTAAATGAAGCAGAGGTTAAATGAAAGTGGATAAGTGCAAAAATAAGGCTCAAAGTTTTGCTAAAAATGTTTCCTATAGTGGGCATCTATGTTTTTAGGCATCTCGCACTCTCCTGATGGCAACAGCCACCCCAATGTCCTTTCTCGCATTCCGTCCCTATGATTTGCACAGGTTTTCACCCTGGGCTCCAGGAACTGAGCAGCCTGCTGATAAGTCAGTCAGTATATTCCATTATTATTTAAGGGCATAAAGCTAATAAACAACTTGAATGTATAAATAAAAGTGACAGGTTATGAAGTAAACTATACTCCTCTTTTATAGCAGTGTTATCAATCAATAGGCATTCCTCAAGCATAAGCTGAGAAGTGAAGGCACAAACATATTTAGTAGAAGATAGGAGGGAATTAGAAAGCTCTTTTAATTGAAGATTCATGTCTTCCTTGAGCTCTGTGAAATTGTCAGATCTTTTATTATTTCCTCTGCTAAATCTTGTCTGATCCTTTCTTCAATAAGACTTCTATTAAATGGATATCAGGTTCGCAGCATGTCTGGTCCTGTTTCCTAGTTTTGTTCTCATATTTTTCATCTGAGCTTTTTAGTTCTGCAATACATTGGATATTACTTCTCAGCCCTTCTGCTATATATTATCAACTCGATTTGGGAATAATATTGATCAAATGATAAATAACATTTTATTGGAGGAGAAAAATACATTAGGTGTGTCTGGCAGGAATCATCAAAAAGTATTAGCCGGTGAATTCAGGAAATCACTTGGGAAAACAGACAACATGGGGAGACTGTATATGGGCTGCATATTAATGACATTATGATGTGAAAACCACAGATAAATCACACAATTAGGATCGGAAGTCACACGGGCTACCCTGTTTCACTTTTGAGATAAAGCATGGAAAGAATTTGGGAGAGGTCTTGGCACTGATGAAGGAAAAGATCACACAAGGGGGAAATTGTGTTATAAAAAAGGGTGATTGTGCTGAGCTGATCAGCTCAGAATATCTTGACTTATGGAGTCCTGACGTATCTTGCACTGATGGGTTAATACATTTTATATTTGTAGCTTTTCCTGTTCTATGTGTGATCATCCTGGTAGGAGAGGAAACCCAGGAATGAAGACTTTAGTCTCAATCTTCTGGTGATTTGTAAGCATTGGTTTGCATTACTGCCAACCTTACCGGCTTATTGTCTTGGTGCCCCTTGCTGCAAAATGAGAAGCACAGGAGGAGGAAAAGGGTACGAGGAATTGAGCAGCAAAAAGGTTTTAAGATATATGGAAGAAGAAAGTATTTTGTGGTATGATAGTTCCTTCATACACAGAAGCCTATTTTAGTTGTTTTGTTTGTTGGATGCAAATCTTTCCAGAATCACTTGGAAGATTTAAGCTAGACTTTTCTCTTCAACCACTTTTTTCTTCCTAAAAGTATCCTTTTCCAGGCCAATTGTTCTATTTATTCATCTTTGTGTTCATATTTTTGGCTTTTCTCCAATGACTGCTTATCCTTACGTGACCTTCATGTTTTTAATTAAAGAACAATGTTGATTATCACAGGTAGCTTGGCTCAAGTTCTGTCTGCCGGCCATTCCGACCCCTTTAGTGCAAGAGAGTTCAGAATTCCCCATAGGGGGGTGGGGGGATGAGGGGGAGAGAACAATTTCCAAACATTCTTCCAGGTAGCATAGATTGGGAAGTAAGACATCAATTTTTACTCTCATGCATTCCTTCCAGGCAGATGCCCACGTTTCCTTTGAGAGTATTTTTTCCTTGGCTTTACTTGGGATTAAACACCAATGGGAAATAAGAAGCCAAATCAGCTCAACCTCTGGAAAATAATGTCTAAACCAGTCACCGAGATTGCCACTCCCTTTCCAGGAAGAGGATAGGATTATCACCACAAGGAAATGGAGCCATTTTCATGGAAGCCTTCTCTGTGTACACTGGACTGCCTGCTTCGTGCCCCTGGATTCTGCTTGGAGAAGTTCACTCTTAATTTATAGACTTCTCATGCCCAACTTCCTGGCCTCCATTTCACTGGTTTTATTATCAGTCCACTGGGCTTTAAGGAGGTGGAGGTACATGAGTTCAACAATTGTATCTGATCTATGAGTTTCATCAAGATAATGAAACTTAAAAATTGTTTTCACTTCCTGCATTTATTCCTACTGTATTTTAAATGGTAAATACACACCTCAAGCTTTTTGTCTTTTTTATCAATTGTTTTGAGAGGGTAGTGGGGAAAAAAAGCAGATTCGAGGTAGGGAGCTAGAACGAAAACAATTCATTTTTGTCTCAGCGAGGTTCAGTTTCCTTGTTTGCAGACTTACTTCACAGAGAAGTTTGAGACCTGCAAAAAGCGATAGTTGGAATGTGTTTTCATGGGAAAATGATTTAATCTACAAATTGAGGATAATACTAGCCCTTATTTCAGAGAGCTGTTATGAGGATTAAATTCATAAATTTATAAAAATCATGTAAAGTGTGTAGCTTACAGAAAGCACTAAAGTCAACATCAACATTATGAGTCTTTTTGGTAAATAAGCTATAAATATGAAAGTTATTTAAATTAGGAAAAAGAGAAATAATAGAAAAATGGATAATGAGAAGACTGGA
Organism: Canis aureus; assembly: GCF_053574225.1. Classification (NCBI taxonomy): domain Eukaryota; kingdom Metazoa; phylum Chordata; class Mammalia; order Carnivora; family Canidae; genus Canis; species Canis aureus. The sequence goes on from NC_135618.1 coordinate 9,503,829, forward strand.
TCATTTTGCTTCAGAAATAAGCAGGGGTTGGCTGTGAAGTATGTTGATGTCCTATAAAACTGGAGCTATCCCAGGACAAAGGAAATATCATCAATTTTGCCACATAGTTTCCAAACTTAAAATATTGATGAAAGATCGGAGCTAGAGTAAACAAAGCAGAAAATTGGGACTTGGTGATTTACTTTGTGGTATTGAAGGTGCTAAGTCTATCATCCCTTTGCTCTTATTTCTACCAGTATTTTTCTTGAAAAGTGAGAGAGGATTAAAATGTATGAAAATTCTACATTTAGAGCAAAATTTCCATTTAATTTTAATTTCCTAGCATCTCCTAAAGATATGGCTAACAGAAAGTATAAGATGGCACAGCTGCCATGTTCACTTTGCATGCAAAATGGAAACTAATTCTAGAAAAACAATACCCATTTTTTATTAATGCCTTATCATCAGCACACATTATATGGTGTGTGTATATATATATATATATATATACACAGACACACACAACATATTTATACACACACACGTACACACACACACATTATGAACTGATCTTTAACCTGAGGTAAAAAACAAAAATGATAGTCTTCACTTTGAAAAAAAAAATCAGCACTGTAATATAATGTCAAATCAGATGGCAAATCTTATTTAGAATTGATTTAATACAGAATTTTGAACAATTCTTTTTGATTGTTGAAATTAGAACTCAGAGGCAATGTATTTATTTTAATTCCCTATGCTGATTCTAAATATGCAATGAATCCACCTAGATAATGCCGATCTAAAAATGCTTAAAAATAAATGAGACTTTCACAGGAAGAAAACTTTTTATGATATTTCATTACACATTACTTGGGAAAACCCAAAATCTATGTTCATATTGAATGGTCCTTTAAGATTTCAGACTATTTCTTACTTTATTATCTCATTAATTCTAATTATCCTGTGCGATAAATATGAGACAGGTGGATTTTAAAAAGTGATTTCTGAAACAGTCTGCAAAAAATGACATTGTCAAGTCAGATCAGGTAAATGTTTACTTATAAGACTGTGCAGTTGATTCGGGCACCTGGGTGGCTCAGTCGATTGAAATTGGGCTCTTGGTTTCTGCTCTGGTCCTGATCTCAGGATTGGGAGGTCAAGCCCCGCATCTGGCTCTGCACTGAGTGGGGAGTCTGCTTGAGCTTCTCTCTCTCCCTCTGCCCACCACACCAACCCCTGCTTGCATGCCTGCTTTGCTTTCTCTCTCTATGTGAATAAATAAAATCTTAAAAACAACAACCACAACAAAACAACTGTGTAGCTCATCAGCAAAACTCAAATGACGTAAGTAGCAGGTGGGACCAGCACTTTCCTTTTTATTTGTACCATCCTTCATTTCCCTTCCACACCCTCTTTCTCTTTCTTATTGCAATCCTCAGAAGGAGGTGGCTCCTCCTTTTCAGGTAATTTTTAAGTAATATTTAAAGAATATTTGAACAACTGCAGGTGCTAGTTGGAAGAAAGGTACATAACATTACAGATTCATTCTTCCTTCAGATGTGATACACTAAAAAATTTCTTGAGGAATTTTTTTTTTTTTTTTTTTTTGTAAAACAAATGCATTCTTACACACTCCAAATCATCTTTTTAGGTAAATGAATACTGATACAAACTTGAAAAAGGATAAACTCTGAAGTGCTTCTAGATAGTCAAGTAGCAGATTTGTTTTAAACTGAGGTACATATTTCCTTGGGATTTCTTGTACTGAATGGAAAATGTAACCAATCTAAGAAGTGACAGTCTAAATTAACCCAAGGCTTACATTCCAGGATGCATGATTTCCATGAACTTCCTCTAAAATAAAATACCTTTGCCAATTCCAGAAATCGTTTTCCTTGTACTAGAAGTGTGACCTCTTGTGTCTGTTGACAAGAGGGGTTACACAATAGAGAGAACAAACTCTACCACAATAATTATGTGGGATTTCCTCAAAAATATGCATTCCATAAGATGACAAATTCCTTTAACATATAGGAAGAGATAAATAAAAGAAGAAACCATTATAAAAAACTTATAAAAACTTCCTTTAAGCTAATATTCTATTTTTATTTTTTATTTTTTTAAAGATTTTATTTATATTCTTGACAGAGAGAGAAAGAGCACAAGCAGGGGAGCAGCAGAGGGAGAGGGAGAAGCAGGAGGGAGCCCTAAGGGGGACTTGATCCCAGGACCCTGAGACCATGACCTGAGCCAAAGGCAGACACTCAACAGCCTAACTGACTAAGAAACCCAGATGCCCTAATATTCTATTTTTAAAAGGAGAAGGAAGAAAGGACTTGAATCATTTAAGTGTTGCTGGTCACATTTCTATTACAGAAATTACTAATGGTCATTTTGTTAAAATTTTAAAACTGCAGTTGCTTTTTGTAGGACATAGTTTAGATAGTACATCCGACTGTGTTAACTGATGACACATGACACACACGCACATGTTTTGTGTGCTTTGCATCTGTTCTGATGACGTTCGGTTTGCCCATTTTCACGAGCGTCCTCTATTACTAAACACAAACTGCTGTGGAAAGAATCACATGTCCTCAGTGCTTATCCTGCAGCCTGGACAGAACCATGAGAGCAGGATTGTTTTAATTAGTATTTCTTCCATATTCTGAACCCATAGACCATTTCTTCTTGGTACCTCTTAGATAGCTACCGGGTCACTGTTCCCTCTACATTTACCAGTGTCACAATGCTCTCTAGTTTATTACAATATCCTTCCAGTTGAATTTTACAAGCATATATATGGTTATTAGATAATGATGAAAAACTGTTTTTTAAGCATAGAGTATGTCTCCCTGAGTGCAGGCACTGAGATTTCATTATTTCTTATAAAGAGCTTGTGATGTTGCTCGTATTAGGCATGTCCCAAACTATGAAAGATTTGTATGCATGCGTACAAGCTGTCAGTTACAGCCTTCCTGACCTTTCCTATCCTCGCCTGGGTCAACTGCTTTCCTCCTCCCCACTTGAACTCCACCCAACTTCCCAAAACACAGCACCACTTAATAAGTTTGTATGAGAGTAGAGTAGAGAGTCTATCTTCCCCCCTACATACCCACACCCGCATCCTACCGCACCCTCCCCCTAGTTCTCGCTTCTCACCACTTCCAGCTCAGATTACTTCAGCTCAGGCAATGTTATGTTTCGTGTGTATAGAAAGATTCTTTCAACTCTTCCAACCTTCCTTCCCTTTATAAAACTTTCCTAATTACCCAGGGGAGATGGGATGTCTCACTTTTCAGATTTATAACTGTCCCCCAGAGAGTAACACCAACACCGTGCTGAGAAGCATAAGATAGAGCAACAATAATATATGCTTGGAAGACTAAAATAACTTCAATTTGGGGAAAATCTTGTCAACAATTTCAAAAGCCTTTAAACGTACCCCTAAATTTCTACACAAATACTTCTCCGTCTTGTGTCTTAAAATAGCCTTGTATAACTGTGTAAATAAATTCCTCTTAACACCTCAGTAAAGTTGTTGAAAATAATAACTACATTCCTGTGAAAATGATACTGTTTTACCAATTTGGTTTAAAAGCCTATAATACACTAATTACGTCAGGTGGCATTTTTGGTAATCTAGAGAAGGTTGAGATCCCTAGGGTTTGAATCCTAGCTTTGTCACAATAGTCTTGGGACACTGGGAAACTCAAGCTTTCAGAGTCCTGCTTCTCTCACATCAAAAAGCTATGATGTGGAGCTCAATAGAACTAGTGATAACCAGTCTAAATGGTGTTTGTAAATAAAAGACAGTATCTGTACTTTTTATCCCAAAAGCTTAAGAAAATTAAAATATATTGGGTAGAAGTGACATAAACTATAATGAATTGTACAAAGTACTACTGTTTGTATAAGTTAGATTGACCCTTGTTAAATTATTCTTATGCTACCTCGTGGGGTCATCTTCTCATATGTCCAATTTGTCATGTAAGTCAGCTATGTGATACTTGCCAATGGCTCTTCTTTGTTAAGAGAATAAAGTCTGTATCTTGACATCCCAACTCAATTCCTACTGTCCCCTCAGCCAATATACCCTGTGAAATATATCCAGCATGCAATACCTGGGGCTCCTTCAAACACACTGCACACCTTAAACTCCTAGGCCTTGTTACTATTGATTCCTTTTGCCTGACTTTGTTTCTTTGTCGATCTTAATCAATCCTTTTTATTCTTCAGTTCTCAGCCTAAATATCACCCCCACTTGGAAAGGTCCCCCTTCAGTTGGTTACACATGTCAAATTTACCTGTATTTATACATTTTATGCAATTGCATCAAGCCTTTCATGTAGTTCTGTAACTGTCCCCAGATGTCCTGGAAAACACGGCTGATTTCTTATTTATTATTTTAATCCAAAGACATAGTAGTATCTGCTAGGCAGAGGACTTATGGTCAAGCATAGTGAGGAAGAGTACAGGCTCTGGAGACAGACTTAGGCTCAAACCTTAGCTCTACCACTTACCTGTTGCATCACTTGTGATATTCACTTTGCCTTTCTAAGACTCTTATTTTTTTATACATAAAGTGAGAATAATAATAGATGAAGGAGCTGTGCTAATTAATATCTTAGACTTAGTGCATGGTGGATATTAGCTACCTTGATGTGATGGTCATGATGATGATGATGATGATGATGATGAAAATAATAAATATTTGTTCAATAAAAAGATAATTAAATGAAATAAAGTCACTATTACTAAAACTTGTTTCTCTGGGACCAGGTTATTGAAATTCTAAATGACTTGTTCAAAACTAGCTCTTGGAACAGAGTACATTTAGTGAGGTCTGGTTATTACTATAGCATTTACTTGGCAGGTCTCTGAGGGAGCCAAATTTGATGGAGGTGGGGAAGATGATGGTAATGATACCAAAAAGAAACTAACTTTTATTTCTCAAGAAGTAGGCATCCTGGGGATCTCTGGGTGGCTCAGCAGTTTAGCGTCTGCCTTTGGTCCAGGGCTTGATCCTAGAGTCCTGGGATCGAGTCCCACATCAGGCTCCCTGCATGGATCCTGCTTCTCCCTCTGCCTGTGTCTCTGCCTCTCTCTCTCTCTCTCTCTCTCTCTCTCTCTCTGTGTCTCTCATTGATAAATAAAATCTTAAAAAAAAAAAAAAAGAAGTAGGCATCCTGGGTAACAAAAGTGCAGTCTGGTTATTATTGACCTAATACCAATTTTAAAGAACGGTACGAAAAGATGAAGAAAGCCAAGACTCTTTACACCAAATGCATAACCTAGACTATTCAGCAGTTGAGAACACAATATTTTAATTCTAAAAAGCATATGAAATATGCTTATGGAAAAAAATGTCAAAAATCTATCAGTGGATTCAGGAAAGGTGACAAAGGTGAGAACCACTGTTTGAACAGTTTTAAAGGGGACATTATAAGAAAAATAAAAAATAAAGGGGACATTATAAACATCATATAGTGTGAATTATAGCATTCTTTAAATAAGGGACTTAAAAAGAACTTGAAAAGAAAAAAAAATGCTGTTACAAATTGTGTTCTGTGTGAGAAGAAATCACAGGCCAAAAGATCTTGAAGTATTTTTTTTTTTTTCAACAGAAAGTATTTTCTGCCCTTCAGCTGACTATTGACTTAGACAGCAGGGGAAACAAAAACAAAACAAAACAAAAAAAAGTGCCCTGGATAATGGGAGATGTGTTTAAAAAAATCATTAAAAAGATGATTATAATCTATTTAGCTGCTGAAGGTCCAAATTGTGAAAAATTATTGATGTTAATGACGGTAATCATGACAGTTGAAAAGTATCTAAATAACAAAAAGGCAACACCATTTTTGAGCATTATGGTACAATTTGTAATGATCAGCGGAAAAGCACACTAATATGTTTGATGCAATATTTTGAAGGTCACTCGACGATCAACTTGCCATAATGCCATTAAATTAAATACACAATAAAAATCTAAGATTATTTATAGAAAGAATTTTGTAGTGCTTGTAGAATAGTATATTACAAATCCCGGCTGTATGTACAAGCAGAAACGCCTGATCTAATGCACCATTAAGCAACTGTAGCTGTGCTCTACATTTTTTAAACATTAAACTAATTATGATGAGGTTTAGTCTTACTATGTACTGCATATTTAATCTTTTTTAAGAGCCTATCAAATTGAATCACGAGATACAACTTGTTTACGCTATAAGCAAACACATGCAATATTAACAATGTACAATATCCTGGCTTAATTAGAAAAAGTCCATGTTATCTTAAATACTTTTAGGAGTATAAAACCACACAGTTCTAATTTGAACTTGTCATTTAATTATATTTTAAAACTAATTTATATGACTTGGAACTATTTTCTTTCTTTTTTTTTTTTCCTTCTTTCTCTCTCTGCTACACAGAATGTTTTTCCATTGACCCAGTTAAAACTGAGATTCTACTAAAAATGAAAGAGAATAAGGACAGAGTGAGGCTTGAGGGAAGAGGAAGAGTGGCAGTGGAAACCACAGATAAGAAATCACGGAGACGTGATTGTCAGATAGCGTTCTGTTTATCAAATCAGTGAGCTAAACTGAACCCTGCCAGGACCTTTTCTACTGTTCTTGCTCTGGACTGTAGCCTCAAGTTCTGTAAATGAGATCTACTTTTTTGGAAAAGAATATATTTTAAAAATCCCCCCCCCCCCAAGGTATCATGCAGGTCTATAGGCAAAACCCTTGAATCTCTTAATACTGTCCTCAGATTTAGGAAGTCGTACTAAAGAAGGTCCCTGAAGGCAACATAGCAGTATAGCCTAGACTTGATGAATTCTCTGTTCTTTTGTTCCAGAAGGTACTGACTCTGCTCTCTGCAGCTCCGTTTTCCAGCTTCAGTTCAAGGACATTCTTTAATAGTTACACAAAAATAAGATATACACAGACTCCTCAAAAATCAGTCATAGAATATAAATGTTCAAGTGGGAAGTTCAAGCTTATTGTTGAGTTAATTAAGCTATTTGTTTTAAATCAAAACCCTGAAATCAGATAGTTTAATGCAAAACAATTTCTGGACAAGGAAAAAGCAATCACATCAGAATTTAATCTTACAAAACAATCCAAAAGAGGAAAACAATAAAGAGTGTTTACCTTCACAAATCGTGACACCATTTCCTGAAAATCCCATGTTACAGTAACAGGCTTCAACTCCATTCCGTACTTCACATTTTGCATTCGGAAGGCAAGGTGTCTTGGTGCAATTTTGAGCGTAGGAACAATTTAGCAAAATGGAAAAGCCCACTACGGAAAACAGAGAAATATATCTTTTCAAAAAAAAAAAAAAAAAAAGGAAAAAGGAAAAAGAAAGAAAAAGTTCCCCTTCCCATTGTTGAGCTAGACTACATAACACAAGAACCCTTCTTTCTTTCTAGATAAATGGATTATGAGAATTTCCCAAGGGAGTATTTAGCTAAATAATAGCACCAGAGCAAGTAGGCAAAAGGATTAGCATTTTCTTCAATCTGTGTTTATCAAATAAATCTCAACAAAGCTATAATGTAGTAAACAACCGCGCTCTAGAAAAACAGCTTTCCTAGATCACTGGCCTCTTCACTCTGAGGTGAGATATATTTAGAGGGAACTGCATGGTTATATGGCAATTTTCCTCCTCTGGGAATGATTCTGCGAAGAAATCAAGATGAATTGATTGGTGGGCTCTTTTCAAATTCAAATCTGTGTAATTTTAAGATGAGGAGCAACATACCATCACATCCAGGAGGACAAAATGCAATCATTACTATTATTTTTTTCTGTATTCCAATGTTCTTTTTAAATCCTGCATTTCCCATCATAAAACGTAAGCTACATTTTCTTTCACTAGGGGAATTCAAGGTAAACTCAGTGTGTTGGTCAAAGACCCATCTTTGGGAAATGAACACCCACACAGATGCGACCAACACAATGAAGCAGAAGGGAGAACCCGACTGAGTTTCAGAGTCATTGGAAACGAAGCTGGACTGTTAGGAAAAGACAAGGAAAAGCATGGGTCGATCCTTTTTTACTGTTGTCCCTGGTCTTGGGTCTTCTCGAGGAAGGACAGCCGGGAATCCTGCAAGTTAATGGTTCGCAAAACACTCATGACACATAAACTGTCCTCATCTGGTCACCAGACATTGCTACCCCTTCCATTGGGGATCCCGGAGTCAAACATGACTGCGTAGACTGTCGAAACCAGAATTAATTCAGCTTCACAGAAGGGATTTATCCTTCTGCACAGCATCATCAAAAAGGTACCCGAAAGGCACCCCGTCTGGGCTGGCCGTCCCCTTAGAATGCCAGGAAACCTCCCGCAAGTGTCACTGGTTTGGGTTTCCCAGATTTCTTGAAGGGAGATCAGAAAACAAACAAACAAACAAACAAACAAACAAACAAAAACAAAGCCCACGTCTGAGATTTTGGGGACTTTGGGGGCTTTGGGGACTCTGGGGACTCCGGGGGCTCTGGGGACTCTGGGGACTCCGGGTACTTTGGGGACTCCTGGGCCTTTCAGGACTCTAGGGACTCTGGGGACATTGGGGACTCTGGGGACTTTGGGGACTCTGGGGATGTTGCAGACTTTGGGGACTCCGGAGACATTGGGGACTCTGAGGATTTTGGGGACTCTGGGGACTCCGGGGACTCTGGGGACTCTAGGACTCTGGGGACTTTGGGGACTCCGGGGACGTTGGGGACTCTGGGGACTTTGGGGACTCCGGGGACTTTGGGACTCTGGGGACTCGGGGGACTTTGGGGACTCTGGGGATTTGGGGGACTTTGGGGACTCTGGGGACGTTGCAGACTTTGGGGACTCTGGGGGCTCCAGGGGCTCTGGGGACTCTGGGGACATTGGGGACTCTGGGGACATTGGGGACTCTGGGGACATTGGGGACTCTGAGGACTCTGGGGACTCTGGGGACATTGGGGACTCTGGGGACATTGGGGACTCTGAGGACTTTGGGGACTCTGGGGATTCCGGGGACTCCGGGACTCTGGGGATGTTGGGGACTCCGGGGACTCTGGGGACTCTGGGGATGTTGGGGACTGCGGGGACTCTGGGGACTCTGGGGACTCTGGGGACGTTGCAGACTTTGGGGACTCTGGGGGCTCCAGGGGCTCTGGGGACTCCGGGGACTCTGGGGACTCTGGGGACTCTGGGGACATTGGGGACTCTGAGGACTTTGGGGACTCTGGGGACATTGGGGACTCTGAGGACTCTGGGGACTCTGGGGACTCCAGGGACTTTGGGGACTCTGGGGATTCCGGGGACTCCGGGACTCTGGGGATGTTGGGGACTCGGGGGACTTTGGGGACTCTGGGGATTTGGGGGACTTTGGGGACTCTGGGGACTCTGGGGACTCTGGGGACTCCGGATACTTTGGGGACTCCGGGGACTCCGGGGACTCTGGGGACTCTGGGGATATTGGGGACTCTGAGGACTTTGGGGACTCTGGGGACATTGGGGACTCTGAGGACTCTGGGGACTCTGGGGACTCCAGGGACTTTGGGGACTCTGGGGATTCCGGGGACTCCGGGACTCTGGGGATGTTGGGGACTCGGGGGACTTTGGGGACTCTGGGGACTCTGGGGACGTTGCAGACTTTGGGGACTCTGGGGGCTCCGGGGGCTCTGGGGACTCTGAGGGCTTTGGGGACTCTGGGGACATTGGGGACCCTGAGGACTCTGGGGACATTGGGGACTCTGAGGACTCTGGAGATTCCGGGGACTCCGGGACTCTGGGGACTCTGGGGATGTTGGGGACTCCGGGGACCTCGGGGACTCTGGGGACTCTGGGGACGTTGCAGACTTTGGGGACTCTGGGGGCTTCAGGAGCTCTGGGGACTCCGGGGACTCTGGGGACTCCGGGACTCTGGGGACTCCGGGGACTCCGGGGACTCTGGGACTCTGGGAACTCTGGGGACTCCGGGACTCTGGGGACTCCGGGACTCTGGGGACTCCGGATACTTTGGGGACTCCGGGACTCCGGGACTCCGGGACTCCAGTCCCTGGCCCTGAATGCCGAGCTGCAGCGCCGCAGTCCCGGGAGCACCAGGTCCTGGAGCCCACCTGGAGCCCACCTGGAGCCCACCTGCCCCCCGCCCCCGCCCCCGCCCCGAAGAGCGCGGCCCGCGGGGACTCACCTAGGAGCGGGAGGCGTGTCATTGGCGGGGCCGCGGGGCTGCGGTGGCGCGAGTGCGGCGGCGGCGGCGGCGGCCTGGGCCCGACGGGCAGGCGGCCCGGCCCCGCTCGTCCCGGTGACGCCGCTTCCTCCGGACCCTTCCGGCCTCCGCCGCGGGGCGCGGGCCAGGGCCGTCGGGTCACGCCCGCCCCGGCCGTCGCGGACCCCGGGGGGAGGGAAGCCTCGACCTGGCGGCGGGCGCGCTCCGCAGGCCCCCGGGGCCCCCACACCTGCGCGTCCTGGGGCGTCCTGGGGCGTCCTGGGGCGTCCTGGGGCGTCCTGGGGCCCCGACTCCAGCACTCGGCGCTCCTTTACTTGCCGACGCATTTCAGGGGACCCCGGGGGCCCGAGGCGCTGCGCCCCGGCTCCCAGCAGAGGGCGGGGCCTCACCTTGCGGGACCTCGGGCTTTGGGAGCGCACCTGGGTGTGGGGGGGGCGGGGTGCGGGCCGGTCTGTGCTCCACCGGACCGAGTGAGAAACAAAGCTAACAAGAAAGCCAAGTTTCAGAAGAGCACGCCTTTGTCCACACTCATCGAATTGGTGCATTTTATGGCGTGTGAATCAAGTCAGTAAAGTTGACTTAAAGAAGAGGAATGACTGATGTCTGTGCCATCAAGACAAGTTCTTTCCCCTGTAAACAGCTGGGCACACCTTTTTTTTCTGTTTCGTGGGCATCCTGTTTAATTCAGCAAACACCTACTGAGAATCTGCTTTGCAGAGAGGCTGCACTCGAGAAGACCAGCAAGCCATGGCCCTCAGTGGGGCAATGACCGAGAGTCTGGTCCCAAGGACCCAAGTCCCAGTGATAGAACACGGAGCTCAAACCCATCTGTTTTGCCCCAGCCAGTGCTCTCAGCCATGCTATGCTCAGAAGGGTGTCAAAAGTGAAGACTCACCAGTTACCCAGCTATTCCTCTTCAGGGAGTCCTAAAGGGGATTTAAATACCCTAAATGCCATGAAAAATAAGTTTGGGTTTCATTCTGTTGTTAATTCGTTTTCTTTTAAAGATTACTTAAAAAAAAAATCTAGACAGTGATTCAGTGAAAAAACCTCTGGCAGCAGTCTGAATGAAGGATATTAAGGAGACATCAAAGGCAGGGAAGCCAGAATAGTTCAGGAAATAGACTACACATGTTTGAACAAAGGTAGGGGTACTTGGATGAAAAAAAAAAAGGGGGGACAGAGTCCAAGAAAGGATTAAAGACAAATTGATGTCTGATTGACTTGCTCAGGTTGAGAGCTATGTTTGAGACAAGGAGAGTAAAGGTTTTCAAGTTGTATGAGTAGAGGAAGGTTGGGGCCATTCACAAAAAAAAAAAAAAAAAAAAAAAAAAAAAAAATTGGAAAGCTAGGCTTTGAAGAGAATAAAGTAATGGGCTCAGTCTTATAATATAAAATTCGAGGTGTTCCAATGACCTGATTCCATTTATGAAGCTGGTTTTCCCATAGTCATGGCATCTATTCATTGTATGGAGGAGTCATTGAACAGACTCAGCATTCAAAAGGCATAACTATAAAAATAATAAAAATACGTCATTTTCTGAGACAGATTATAAGTTGAAACACAGTATTTACTTTGAAATCATTACCTTAAAATAGTTTACATCATATATCAGCCACACATGCTTATTCTTTAAGCTTAGGATGTTAGAAGATAGGCAATTAAAAAAAATATTTATGTTATTTTTCTTAAAACACTGTTCTAAGATTAACAAAAGTGAGTTAAAATTCAATTAAAAAATATTTTCCAAACTTTCCTTTTGCTTGTGTACTTTTATAAAAAGCAAAGTTTTTTTTCACCTATTTCTATCAAGAAAATACAGGAGAGCATGAGGGTAAGCACAAAATGTTTAATGATACAGTTGAAGATTGTTCTTTGTAAAAATCAAAATTACTTCAAAACTTATTCTAAATAGTCTGTTTTCTTAGGGGATAGATATAATTGGGTAATTTCGACCCATTGTCTTTACATTAGAAAAAAAACACACTTATAATTTTCAACCCAAATATTTTAATTGTGAGATAAAAGCATATTTTAAAGAAGGATTCTGGAGGAAACATAGACTTCAGGTTTAAAACGTTATCAATCACCTTCACTTGGATACTACTGAGCCATGTCTGACTTTTAAAAATATAACAATCACTTAGAACTTGATTTTGGCCTAAATATAACACATGGAAGTTGAGTCATTTTAAGCTGCCTACCAATTGGTCTAAAAACATTAATTAGTATGAACCCTCATTCATCATTAGTTCCATCTTGGGTTTGTCCATAAGGTGGCAAATTAAATGGAATTTCCTTGAAAGGTCCTCGGTCAGGTTAAACTTTGCAATGAAAAGTATTCAATAGGGGCACCCAGATGGCTCAGGGTGTTGAGCATCTGCCTTTGGCTCAGGTCATGATCCCCAGGTCCTGGGATCAAATCCTGCCTTGAGCTCCCTGCAGGGAGCCTGCTTCTCCCTCTTCCTGTGTCTCTGCCTCTCTTTTTGTGTCTCTCAGGAATGAATCAAGAAATGAAATCTTAAAACAAAAAAAGTATTCACTAAGACCTGGGTTTAACTCTAACTTCTATCATCAATGGATTCCTTAACCTCTTTGGGGAAGAGCTCACCCATTTTAACATGAAATAACTGTGCAGGTCACATTAGATCACAGTTGCTAAGATCATTCATATATATGTGAGAACTGTCAGGCCTTCCATACTTTTTAATACTCAACACATCAAAATACAGAAAATAAGTGCACAACTGAAATAAAGGTCTTCTCCAAGGATGTATTTATGATGCTCACAGAGCCTGGCACAAAGAACGTGTGCTGCTCCTGGACCTCCTTCATGAGGTCTCTGTGAGATTTCCTAATCCCTTCCCTGAGTGTTAATAGTGTGATTGGGTTCTAAGCGTTTGACCAGCTCTGTGACCATATGCCAAATATCGTCTTTAAATGTCATTTGACTTTCTCAACTTAAGGAGACTTTGTCGCCATTTTGTTAATTTAGGTAGTTCCCTATTCTTTCGTATCATCTCTGTTCCCATAGGCTTCTCAATAGGATTACAATGTACCAAGCAGATTGCCCCCATTTGCCCACCTCCGGTTACTTTTTTAGTCCCAGCATTAACAACATATACTTGACAAAAAAGAATTGTAGAAAGGTGAAAAGCAGAAAATTGAGTTATGTGTAAGGATGGGAAGAGTAATCCAATGGCAACATTTGCAATATTGAAACCAAGAAAAGCTTTATCAAAATGAGACATCAGCTTCCACTGAATGGGTAAGGATTGAATTTCCACAAGGTGGACTTTTCTGATAAGGCTTCTTAGCCTCGTATCTTAGAACTTGAAGGTAAGAAATGTAGTTTTGCTATTTTTTTTCCCTTCCCTCCATGACTCCTCAGAGGGTAATTTGAGAATGATAGGCATACGTGCTCATTAAATGAATGAATAAATTCATAAATGTCTAGAACAACGCACAGTAAAATTTATCACAAATGGAAATCTTTATTTTTGGAGATCAGGTGGAAATTGTTTACCTCAAAAGATTTCCAGGTATATTTCATGTTATTGCAATATAATCTAAATATCTTGAATTTATATTTAAAGAAATGCCAGGAAAACCCTTAGTTATTTGTAATTAATGGTTCTCAAACAGTAGGGAACTCTGGCTTTTTGTCTCCTATTCATCTGATAATATTAAGTATTTGGTATGGAGATGCTATAATTTTCAAACTTAGCTATCTGGAAACCTGTGTCTTTCTAATATGTACTGAGTCTATTTATTGTCTGTCAACATTTTATATCAAATAATAATTTTAGTGGTTTATTTTATTATTTTTGTTTTTGCTTTTGTGTTTTTTTTTAATTTTAATGGTTTAATGTGCATTTCCATGTAGGCATTTTTAATAACTTAACCCCGTAATTAGAAAACACAAGTTAGAGTTTAAAAGAACGATTTAAAAATTGAGTTTCTAAAGCTATGAATAGCAACGCTTGACTGGCTTTATGCTACTAATTTTTTTCGTGGAAGAGGATGCAAAGAGCATCTGGTAATTTTCAATGTTGACTAGAAGGAAGGAGATCTCAGCCTGGTCATTCAATTGTTTTGTGACCTTCAGAAAACTCACTAAATCCTTCAATTATTCTGTTTAATATTTGAAAATGTCCCTGTTTTTTTATGATTCTTTCTCTCCTATAATTCCTATTATTAAAGATTTATAAATTTATAAATTACCTCCAACACTTTGGAACTGATATTTTTAAGCAAGGCATTGATACATTAAAAAAAAAAAAAAAAGAAAGCATGTGTATTATACTAATTGTTTGCCTTATAACTGACTTCTAAATATTTTATTAATAAATTTTCCTTTGGACCTTTTCCACATTACAAAAATATTAAACTGACACTACATTGTTTAAAAAGGGTGGCACTTCTAAAGTAGAAACCGTGCTAAAATCATCTTCTATTTAACATTGCTACACTTTTTAGCTATGCTTTTAACATGTTGTAATATTGATTTAATCATAGTTGATCGCTCTTCTTCACTGGGTTGTTCAAATTAAGATCCGAAGAAGTTACAGAATCCATCAGGATGTGTAAGTAATTTAAATTAAATTATTAATCTTTAGGCATGTAATGTATCATACTTCACATACTTTATGTTCTTCAATCACTAGTTTATTATGCCTTTTTACAATTCTCCACAATGGCTCAAATTTTTTTAGGAAAATTAAATATTGTAATTATGTACTGTCAGCATATTTTAGCTGCTTGTTATTCATGATCATCCATTATTATTAATACGCATATTGAAGATACAAGTCTCTTGTTCAAATCTCCAGGGAACATCATTATTAACTTCCTACCACTTTGAGAATTATCTTTTTATTCTTACTCTTTACTTTCTACTTTGTCACAAATCTTTAATCTCAGACAAGATTTAATTTTCTTATTATAATCTGTTTTATTAATAGCCTTCTATGAGAAAGGATTGGCTTAAAAATAGAGAGCTATTTCAAACTCTAAATAAAATTCACTAGCTTATAATTATTTGAATTTATGTCATTTTTAGAACTTTTTTATTAAAGGTGCAGAGCAGGTCATGAGTTTTCACCATTTTTTCTGTCTATAACCATAAGTGAATATGAATAATACTATCTTCAACCAATTGCTAATATAATTTTGCCTAAACAGAAATAATTAGGCAAATTTAGAGGTAATCATTTATTCCCCTTAGAGTCATGATGACAAAAAGGTATCATTGATACACAACTCATGAATTAACATTGTTAACAAGAGCTAAGAAATAGTGTTTGGTTCTTATATGTATCTTAAAAATTATTCACAAACCAGTTGCACTACTTTCTCTTCCCAAATTTTTTACTTTTCTAAAGACTTTATTGTTTTAAGTAATCTCTACATCCAATCTGGAACTCAAACTTGCAACCCTGAGATCAAAAATTGCAAGATTTATGGACTGAGCCAGCCAGACACCCCCAAATACTTAAATAGTTGTTAATTTTCTAAATTTAATTAAACCAAATACTACCACTACTCTTTCTAGTAACATAATCACATTTTTGAATTGATAATAAAAATAGATTTCTTTGTCATATGAAATTTCATAGACACAGCTGTTTTACCCAGTGACTTACAAGAAAATGATGAAAATCTAGAATGATGATTGGTTTTGGTGGTAATTCTAAACATATTTCTTTTTTTAAGATTATTTATTTATTTGAGAGAGAGAGAAAAGAAGAGAGAGAGAGAGAATGAGCAGGAGGAGGGACAGAGGGGGAGAGAGAAGAAGACTTCTGGCTGAGCAAGAAGCCTGGGCTCCATCTCAGGATTCTGGGATCATGACCTGAGCTGAAGGCTGAAGCTTAACTAACCTACTCAGCCACCCAGGTGCCCTAAACATTCCTTTCTATGAATTAACTTCTGGTGGGACACCTGGGTGGCTCAGCATTTGAGTGTCTGCCTTTGGCTTAGGGCATGATCCTGGGGTCCTGGGATTGAGTTCCACATCAGGCTCCCTGCATGGAGCCTGCTTCTCCACCTGCCTGTGTCTCTGCCTCTCTGTGTGTCTCTCATGAATGAATAAACAAAATCTAAAAAAAAAAAAATTCTGGAGAGGGAAAAAATTATCTGAAATAATGTCTTTTGAAAGTGAATCTTGTTTCTGAAATAACAAAGTTAGCTAAGGCATGAAGAATAATGATATGCAGAAAATTTTCACATTATCTTATTTTTGTGACAAAGGTAGTTACTGAGCCCAGAACACTGGATAAATGAAGAGGGGTGTTTTTCATTAGGAGATATTCAGGTTATCTATAAGTAACTTTCCTTATATAAATATATATATTTACAATGAAAAGTGTAAATGAAAAGAATTCTAAAGTATAATTGTAATAACATTGTTTAGGTGTGAAATTGCTTGGCTGTGAAAGATAGAAGTTGCAGTTAAATTATTATCAACATAATTGACCCTTTAATCTTGAGGTTGGGATTTTATTTTAATGTGTTTTCTCATTTTGTCTAATTAGATCAGAAGATAAAAATAAGGTTCCAATGTAAGTAGTTACCATTTTCCTTTATGTAGGCACTTCCTCTCTTAAAAAAGAAAAGGTACATAATCAACACTGTCTTAAGTAGTTTTTATTTTATTTCTATTACATTATTTTCTACTATTGACCAGATTTCTTTTTTATAATTATTCTTCATTTTATATTTAATCATTTTAGGGATCCTCCCTTGGTGGCGCAGTGGTTTGGTGCCTGCCTTTGGCCCAGGGCGCGATCCTGGAGACCCGGGATCCAATCCCACGTCGGGCTCCCGGTGCATGGAGCTTGCTTCTCCCTCTGCCTGTGTCTCTGCCTCTCTCTCTCTCTCTCTCTCTCTCTGTGACTATCATAAATAAATAAAAAATAAAAAAAAGTTATATTTAATTATTTTAGTATTTTATCATTAGCAATGTATCTTCTAAATATGTCCCTCAGTCCCCTCATATTTGTGAGAATAAAGTTTTATTTGTACTTATAAAAAAGTACTTTGAAAACTTTATATAATGCATATCACTTTAAAATTGTGAATCCTCTGTTGACTGCTTTCTTTTGGTTTTTGAAGGCTGAAATTAATATGCGTTGTTTATACTTTCAGTTCTAAGATTGTTAAGGTTGATGTGTACAATTTTTAAGTGATATGTCTTGTTTACATTGTTCAGTGGTCCATTACTATAGCATTTGAGAGGAACCATATGATTATGGTCTTAGAGGTTGTCCTGCAAATACACTAATTTTGTTCCATTTCCCTACTATCCTTGCCAATAGAATGGCTTTTGCTTTTTGTTTTATTTTTTCCTAAAGGACTTATAAGGCTGTCAACAAAATGGATTAATTTTACAGCTCTGTCATCAGAAAATGCTTGAGTCTAACAAAGAGTTATCCTTGAATTTAAAGTGCGATACTTTGTGCAAAAAATTTACTGAGAGACATCGGGTCAAAATAATCTATTCTTATCAGAATCTTTAAAACCTAGCTTCCTGGTTCATGTTGAGTGCTACATAGCACTGAGGAAAATAACTTGCCCAGATGTAACTTTTAATGTATATTATCTCTCAACCCAGTAATCTGTTACTAGAATGTCGCATCACTCTAGCACTGAATCATCTCCAAATATTACCCAACGAAAGCAATAGTCCATGTAATGTGTCCAATAATGAACTACGATACCAGGAACTAAAGAGTAGGATATATTTTGGAAGTGCCCTGCTGTATCTGGAGAACGGTGCTCTTTATCACGGTTCCACCTTTATTGGCTTCCAGTGGCTTCATATGCCCAAGGGATATCAAGCCTCTTTATCTCCTAAAGCCAAAGGCATTGCTTTGTCTACTTGGCCTGATCTTCACATCAGAACAGGGGGGCCATGCCTGGTTTTCCTCTTTTTCATGTGTCTTCAAACTGGCTGCAATGACCTATTTGTCTCTCTAATTCTGAGAGATATTGTTTTATAATAAATATTTTTTTCTTTTATGACTAAAAGAAACTATTCTAATTAGATGATTGGAATCAGATTGAAAGAAATACAGGAAGTTAAAAATAACAGAATGGAAGCTTGTTCCATTATGTTGAGCAATTCCTAAGACAAAAGTTCTTTACATTACTCCCGTAGGCCTTACTCTGTATTTCCCTTGGTAGCATCATCGAAAGCTTAGACCTTTCTTGAGAAAACACATACTGACAGGTAAGCAGTATCTACATAAAGGTGACTTTCCCCCTATTTAATGAAAATAACAAATAATTTAGATATTAATGTATTTCTCAATGTCGCTTTCATGTATAACACTAGATATCCTCTATTCATTCATTAATTCTCCAGGCAACATTACCAAGTGCTTGTTTTTATCATATTCTCTGTGACCCTGAAGATTCAAAATTATACCGTGACAAGAAGAAATATTCCTAAATCATCCTACAGGCTAATTCTGGATTTCCTGGACAATGAACAAGCTGGGACTTGAAGATTCCCTTCTACTATCTTCATCAGTATCTAACCTGGCTTCCCACAGGGCCACAAGGTACCCAGGTACTTGCCCAGAAAACTCTTGTCAACATCTGATATCAAAATTCAGACTTCCTGTCAAACAAATTAACTGATAATTTCTTCCTCTATGACTGACAGGATTGTTGTCCTACTCATCCCACCAAAAGGGAAAACAGGGCCCTCTCCACTGGAAGGGACATTTGTACTTCATGTACAGAGGAGGGGCCTGGACTAGTAGCTCTCTCCTCATGGAGAGGATGTATGCCATCTTGTTTATTGTCAAACATGGGCTTGTGAATTTACCTAGATAGGTGCTTTGCAGGACACACCGTGGGAGTTTGGATTCTAGTAAAGCAGACTTGGACCTTCGTTCTCCCCTCTTATAAGTAACCCTAAGAAAGTAGCTTTTTCAGAGGGTAGCAGACTCCTGGGAGCCAAGTAACCTGAATTTAAGTAATAACTAGCTAACATCAGAGACTGTAGGGGTTTTCAGAGGTTGTTAACTCCTCCTATTGGTGGCTGGGGTGGGAAAGAAAATCGCCTTCTGATGGGAGAAAGAGAATCTCTAATTTAAGATCTCTTGCTAAGCAACCCAAAATGGATTCTCAGGTTAACTTTTAGGCAGTCCTGATTTTCATAGTACAAAACTTGACATGACATGTTATTGACTTCAATAATGCTTCAGTCAAGCAAGGATAAAGCAAACACTTAATCCAAAGAAACAATTGTCAGTAGTTGTATGAAGATTGTAGACTGTCATGAGGGTGTGGCAGGGATTGCTGGTTGCTTCCTTAGAGATATTTTTTTTCCATCTTTCCCAACAATGGTATCCTGTACTTGAGGCTGTGAACTTGGACCACCAAAATAAAAAATGCGTTTTTTTAAGTTCTTTTGCAACTGGGACTGCTGAGACTAAGTTCTGACTATCGAAGTATCAGCACAGCTTTGGATTTTGCTTTTAGAAACCTTCTTTCAATAGACTAATTTTTTCCTCCTCACTTCTATCCTGTTGCTTAATCCTGTGGTCAAAATCAGAACTCTAGCAGTTATCTTGGGCTAAGAGAAAGAGCTGCAGCCTGGTGATGGTAGAGTGGTAAACCAGAGTCATCCTTGAGGACTGTGGAGCCAAAGCTACCTCCAGAACTGGCAAAATTGGCTACTCCTAGTCCTTAATGTGAGAAAAATAACCTCCTCTTTCTCTTATGTGAGCCAGTGTTGTTTTGGGATTTACTCTTAAGTATAAATAGATGTAATCCCAATTGATAATGTTTTCAAAACTATCAATGTTGGATTTGAGAGAGCTGGAGATGAGGACAGTTTTGATACACCAGGATGAAGTCAGGGCTACCAGGGCAGTCTGCAAGTGTATTCTTTGCACCAACATAATGTTGGGTCTCCCCCTAATTTGTTTTTGACTCTTCGTTGGTGATGATCAGAGACTGTCAGCAAAGGAAGTTAGAGGTTCTGGCAGGAAGTAACATTTAGGATAAGACAGGGGGCCTTGAACCAAAAGTTAGAGAATTAAATACACATATGAATATGTGTATGTGTGTATATGTGTATTTAATTCTCTAATCTCTGGTATACATACGTATACACACGTATATGTATCTGTGTATATATGTTTGTATTGACACAAATATAGCAACTTTAAAAGTACTTATTTTCATACCAAAGTACAACAGAAATACTCAAAATTAGAATATTTATTTTCATATTATTTTTTTCACCAATATGTTGGGTCCAGAAACTGAAACAGATAGGGAAAATAAATGTTTTCTCAATACTTATTATGGGATTTTCACTTCACTGTTCTATCTCTCTTCATCCTAATTCTTAGAGCATGTTGACAAATTGTAAATTAAATTAAAGAGATCCTCCTTGATTAAAACGTGAATGGTACATGAACGTCCCTCAGTGTAGCAAGTCCAGATCCAACTGATTTAACTGTTTGTGACTTTATCCTTTGAGTGTTCCGCTTAGTCTATTAAAAATAATGACAAACCTTCAAGATTTCAAAGAAATCCATAAGGATTTTGTTCAATCAGAGGGTTGCTGAAACATTTCTAGAGAGCTGACATGGTGCCTTTTATAGATTATGAAGACAGTCATTAAAAAATAAGATGGTATTTATCAGAGTAACATGAAAAAAGCATCCCAGCATGCTGTAAGTGATAATGGGAATTTTTATTAATTTATAACTATCACACAGTGTTTTTGTAACACAATCCTCAGCTTTGAGTGAAGCAAATGTGGCTTATTGATAAAGACTTTTGGTTTCTAAGTAGTTGATATCTTAAGTGAAATACTTAGAAATAATAGCTTTATCAGTAAAATTGTCAGTTCTGGTTTTCCTCTCAAATGCAATTATTAGATAATGTTAGCTTACTGGTTTTTCATAGAAAAGCAAAAAAAAAAAAAAAAAGATAACGTTTAAATCTTTACAAGAAGTCTCTTTGCAGTTTTTACCAAGCACATTGTCTTTTGCTATATATCAACATTGATTTTGCATGATCTTTTATTTTACAATTCATAGTATCTTAGAAATGTGTTGATATTGATATGATTGATCAAAAAATAAATTTGGGGGAGAACATGAAGAAAAATTTGAAGTACATTTTTCAGTTAGAAACAAAATAGAGACTCAATCTAAAGGTCTAATAAGGAACAAAGTAAGAATAATCTAAAAGTCTTTCCACATTATGAGTGCACATGTGTAACGAGGGCCACCGTTTCCTGTGCGCTTTCTGATTGTTAACAGAATTTAATTTCCTCATTCTCTATGTCCCCTTGACTTTATTTCTCTATTTTGATTCTTATGTGGTTTGCCTCTGTGTTGTTTTAATGTAGAATGCACCACATTAGGCAGTAAGTTCCCTCAGGGGCAAACCTTGACTAGTGCAGCTATAGATAAGTAATTTTTAGTCCTATCCTAGGCTTACTCATTGCTGCCCACTATGAAAGTCTATTATGGGAACATTGTTATAGCAACAATGCCTAGAATGCCTTGACACAGGTGGCCTACTCCTGCAAATTCTCTGCAATTGTTAATTAGTTAAACAAACAAACAAAACAAAAACAAACACTTAAACTGATTTGGAGAGCAATTTCTTAGTGTTTATCAACAGCCTTCAAATTATTCTCTTTTCGACTAAGCAGTTCCCATTCTTCATGTATACACCAAAAAAAAAAAAAAATAAATAAATAAAAAAAATAAAAGAAAGAAACAAACACCCTTAGATGTTGACAAGTTTTATGCACTAAAGTATTTGACTGTAGCATTCAAATATTGGAAATACTTTAAAAACTCAACAGAAAGGAAATAATTAAAGAAACCATGCCACAACTGGTCATTGTTATGTTCATATACGGTCATATAAAATTAGTGATAGTAATAGTAGAGCAAAATAGATATTTTGGTATTTTTTTGGTTAATTTCAAGATGCTGATATAAGTCCCATTCATTTATTAAAAAAGTTTTGAATTCATAAAATAAAATGAGACTAAATACATGATACATTTCAAGTGCAATAAATTATAACTATATTATAAGTCATGGAGCAGAATTGTAAATTTATACTTTCTATTCAAATATTCATTAACATAATAAAGTATTTTCAGTGAGCCAAAAAGAATATAAAGTAAAAAGAATTGATTATAAAATATCGAAAGCAAAATATTTGATGTCTCTTTAAAAGCAAAATTTTAAGAGTGTCAATACTGTCAATGTTAACTCATGAGTATATTTTTGTGCAGATTGTTCCCTGCTGCTGAAGAAGCTTATTCTGACTCTACACAAGTCAAGAGAATGATGCAGAGACAGGCTATAAAGTAAGTCCAAATTTTATTCTAAATCTTTTATCTTCAAACAATACCACCCTTAGTTGACAGCTTTAAGAATTTTATTCTAACTCTTTCATCTTCAAGTAATACAACCCTTAGTTGACTGCTTTAAGAAGATCATTTAAAATAATATTTTAGAGTTTTTTTTTTTTTTTTCCGACGCTACAAACTTTTTATTGACGGCAAGCTGTATATTTTGTTTTTGGTATAATGAACAGTTTCCTGATTTGTCGTTTTATAAATTTTATCATGAATAAATGGAAATTTTGAGGCATACTTAACTGTATAACAATTTCAATACTGCTATGTTTGTATTCCATTTATTTGCAATGTCTTTGAAGTAGACTAAGAATTGTTCTTGAAAAAGAGTTGCAAAATCACAATACATTTGCCTATTTAGATCCACTGGCACAGAACCAACTACGCTTATAGATTAGTAATTGATTTGTTTTTCACATTAACCATATCATAGAGTCAGTGATTTTCATCTGAATAAAATAATGATACAGATTTCAGATTTTTAAAATGCCAGTGTGATGACATAATGTGAAAAAAAAACAGACCAGTGTATTAATTTTTAAAAACAGCCTTGAATGCCAAAAGAACTGAACACCAGGGATATTGCAAACAACATTTTAAATATTACCTATGAAGACTATTCAACCACATGGAGAATTAATATGGCATAATTAGTAAAAAGTAAAAAAAAACAGAAGAACAGAAAGATACAAAATTACATACACAATCTTATTAACAATAATAAGCACCATGTAGTAAATGTTTTTATGCACCAACCACTTTAAAGCATCTAGTGCATATAAATTCATGTAAAGTTTGAGATAACTGGGATCCCTGGGTGGCGCAGCGGTTTGGCGCCTGCCTTTGGCCCAGGGCGCGATCCTGGAGACCCGGGATCGAATCCCACGTCGGGCTCCCGGTGCATGGAGCCTGCTTCTCCCTCTGCCTGTGTCTCTGCCTCTCTCTCTCTCTCTCTCTGACTATCATAAATAAATAAAAATTTAAAAAAAAAATAAAGTTTGAGATAACTCCATAAGCTAAACGTTCATTACCATTTTAGAAATAAAGATCTGAGGCTTAGCAAGACTAGAATGTGTTCAGTGCCATCAACTGGTGCGTGGTGGGTTCTGGATCTCATCTGATGGCCCGCGGTTACACCTGCCATATCAATGTTGTGAAAGTGGTTTGCCAGCAACCCTTAAGAGATTTGTTTAGCACTGCAAACTTAGTATGTAGAGACACATATGTAAACACGCACATAACTTTGTGTATATAAATACGTAACCTTAACGAGCACCGTATACTAGCTTAGCCATCATTTTTAGCTTGTGTCCTAATAATTGGGTATTGCATTTTGGTGAGGTAGATCTGCTTCTTCCTGTCAAAGCAACAGGAAAACAAACTTCCTCTTTCCAGAAGTGGTCTTCAGAAGTAGCCAAAGACCTTGGCCAGTTTTTGTCAGAAAAACATGAATATCAATTATGGAAAAATTAGAGTTGTTTCTACACAAAAATCACCTGGTATTCTATTAGATTAAACTATGTTCAACTTAACTCACTTACTTACCGGGAGGTCTGCTTTCTGGCTAACATCCTAACTGACTCACAAGAATATTACTGTTCAAAATCAAACATGTTACAGGAAGCAAGTTGCTTAGTGGATAGAGGTCAGAACTGAGTATATCTGGAGTTGCATTCTAAGGAAATTCCTGGCCCTATCCTTCAATGTGATTGCTGCACAACTCCCATAGAGGCAAAATCATGGCAAGTTTTAGATGTTCATAGTAAAACACTTGTTCCTTCATGTCTTGAATATTTATTGAGCACCTAATAGCAATGCACTATGCAAGGTAATG
The DNA here is from genome assembly GCF_053574225.1 of Canis aureus. Taxonomy (NCBI): domain Eukaryota; kingdom Metazoa; phylum Chordata; class Mammalia; order Carnivora; family Canidae; genus Canis; species Canis aureus. The sequence continues at coordinate 9,528,274 of NC_135618.1, forward strand.
ATGATGTAACAGTAAACCAGTTGAAGCTTGATGAAGCTCATGTCTTTGTTGTTTATTCTTGCCATATTTAAACTGTATCACCAGCACCTAGAACTACTACTGTCTTAGATACACCATTGAAATGTCTAAACTTCCTCTCTTTTCCTCCTCTACTTCTCAAAGAGAACAAATCTGAAATTGTGTCTACTTCTACATTTGAGTTAAGGATAATTCCATCCTAACTGTTACTTGAGACAAGCCTCAGGATCACCTTTGACTCTTCTCTCTCTCACCCAACATCTAACTTATCAGTAAATTCTGTGAGCTCTACCTTCAGAATCCATCTAGAATCATTTAACTTCTCACAGCCACCACCACCTTGACCATGGCCCAAGCCACCATCATATCTCTCCTGGATTTCTCCATAAGTTTCTTTTTTTTTTTTTAATTTTTTTTTTAATTTATTTATAATAGTCACACAGAGAGAGAGGCAGAGACACAGGCAGAGGGAGAAGCAGGCTCCATGCACTGGGAGGCCTGATGTGGGATTCGATCCCGGGTCTCCAGGATCGCGCCCTGGGCCAAAGGCAGGCGCCAAACCGCTGCGCCACCCAGGGATCCCTCCATAAGTTTCTTAATTGGACTTTCTATTCTCATCTTTGGCCTTCACATAATCAGTACTCAAGAGGAGCCAGAGTGATTTTTTAAAAATATTACTTCAATAATGACATTCCTCTGCTCAAAACCATCGAATGACAATCTATGTTCATTCAGAATCGAAGCCAAAGTTCTTCCACTGACACATAGGGCTTTATATGATCTGTACTCATTTTTACCTAACATTACCTTCTATAATTTCTCTCTCCCTCTCTACCAGTCAACTCTTAAAACACGGGCCTCATTTGGGAACTTATTCTGACAAGTCCCGCACTTGAAAATGTTTTCCTCCTAGTTTTCACATGGCTTTGTCGATCTCTCAGCACGGATACATTGCTTATGCCCTTCAGTCTAATGCTGAAACAACACCTTATAAATGAGACCCTTCCTGACTACTGAACCACACCCCTAAATTTATCACTCTTTTCTACATCCTAAATTGGGACTCTTTACTGTTGGACCCACTGCATGTGGAACAGGACCTGGTATATAACCAACACTCAATAAATATTCATAGAATGGTTAAATCAATTAATGAATCAGTAAATCCATTAAATTTGAATAGTAAATGAATAAAGACCCTGTGAATGATTAAAAGAGACAAGATCATTGCTTTCTGGAGTTCACAGTCTAGGAGGAGAGATCATGAAACAAGCAATTATATTGATATGTATGTGTAGATGTATACAGGTACACATACATAGATATAAAATATGTGTACTGATTTACATATATAGAAGCATGAATTGGATGCAATGTAGAAAATTGAGTATGTTAGTGGCCTTGCCAGGGGGCTTCCTGCTACAAATTTCTTTGTATTAGGGACCAAGGCATTTTCTGAAAGGACACTTCACCTAATAGAACAAGGCATCAGGCAGACACATTTTTGCCATTAACAAAGTTATGAAACAGTCCACAAGACCACTCTCATTTCTGACATCACCTGCAGACTTCAGGGGTTCCCTAGATCACCCTCAGGTTTGATAATTTACTAAAAGGATTCACAGAACTCACTGAAAGCTGTTAAATTCACAGTTATAGTTTATAAAGGACACAGCTTAGAATCAGTCAAAGGGAAGAGACATGTGAGACTGAGTCCGGGAGAGTTTTCTATGTGAAGCTTCTAGTTGTCCTCTCCCAAAGAAGTCAGGGATAGTGTTAACTCCTCCTAGCAATGCTATGAAAATATGCAGAGTATTGGCAAAGAGGAAAGTTCACACAAGCCTTAGTGTCCAAAGGATTTATTGGTGTTTGGTCACATGGGATGGTTGGCTGCCTATGTGACTGAATTTACTCTCCAGTTTTTTGGTTGTCAAGTTGATACTGCATAACCCGAAGTCCCTACCATACATCATATTGTTAACATAGACTGCTTGATGTGGCTCAAGCTTTCACATAAAATATACATATATATATATATCCTTTTATCAGGCAAGAATGTCTAAGATCTTAGGGAGTATCTCCCTGGAATCAAGGGCAAAGGTCAGACTTCTCTTTGAGCAAAGAAAATTCTTTACTACACACAGAACTCCATTTGTAAAAGGAAAATATTTCTTCTGAGTCTGGCATTTTTCCTGTTATTCAGATATTTTTCCTAGTTCAATGCTTCTGTCTCCCCAGAACTTTGGCCATTTTCTATGTGAGAATGGGAGCAGTCATGTTTCTATAGGTCCTGTCACCCTAACCATAGTTGAGTGGAGGGTAACATGATCCAATTAAAGACCTTTCTCAGAACTTTTGAAATTGGAAGAAGGGAAAGACTAAAACCTGCCAATGCAAGGCAAAAGATATAAAATGCAGGACTTCTCGTGGACAGAGAATTCTAGTAGATGCAGCCTCTGGAGCAAAATTATGTTGATGCGAAAATTTTGGAGAATTTTTGGAGAATTTTGTAGATGAGTTTTATCAAATTTTCAAGGAACATATCATTTTAATTAATCTTATGCAAAGATTTAGAGAATAAGAGTAAAGAGGCAGCCTAGTCTATAAGCTCTATATAACATTGGAACCAAAACTAAATGAGGCTAATGCCAAAAAAATAACAGTCTGATACACCAATGTATAAAAAAAAGACCAGTTTGAGGTTAGCCCAAGAGTAAAACTTCAGATTATCTTCAAGTAAATTGACCACATTAGCTGGCTAAAGGAGAAAAAAATAACACAGTGCCCTCTATAGATATAGAAAAGGACTATTTCTTAAAATTCAATACTCATTCTTGATTTTTTAAAGAAAATATATAATAGAAAAAATGTTTAGATTAAAGCAGATATCATTATTTTGGGAAACATTAGGAATCTTTGCTTTAAAATCAGGAAAAAAGATAAAAATGACTTATTTTCACTTCTTCAAAACATTATACTGAAAGCCTGGCCAACAAAGTAAGAAAAGGAAATACAATGTATTAAGATTAAAAAGAATAAACAAAGCTGCTATTATATACTTATTGTTTTATAGCAAATGTATTAGTAGAAATGATAGATTGACAAAGTGACTAGATACAAGATCAATATATAAAAATTGATTACATTTTGCTCCAATTAAAAATACCTTTTTACACTATCAACAAAAAACCCAATGTATTCTAAAATGTGTGATATAATTTGGAAGACCTATATGGAGAATATTATGACATTTTTAAGTCTTTATAAAATGTTTAAATAGAGTGACGTAATCCTGTCACTTCTCCATAAAAATGATCTATAGATTCAATTAAACTGGAAACAGAATCTCAAGAGAGTTTTAAAAAACCCAAAATAAAATTGTCTCAACTTTGTTGGGACACGTACAGGTTGGCAACAAGAAGCTTAACAATATCAAGTACTGGTGTGGATATAGAACAAGTGAAATTTATATTTTAGTGTATCCACTTATGAAAAACAAAATCTACCCATTAGCAGTTGTATTCTTGATGTATAATTGGAGAAGCTCTTGCACATAAGACATGGGAGACAGATACAAAAATGTACATAGCAGCTCAGTTAGTAATACTAAAACTCAGTTTGTAATACTAAAAACAAACAAAAGCTAAAATACTAAAAACAAACTACTTTAATTTGTAGTTTGTAGGGAAGAGAACTGATAAGTAAACTGAAGTCTACTCACCTAAGGGAATATTTTTCAGTAGTGAATTAATGAAACAAGAAAATGAAACAAATTATTAAGTCTTAGTGTGATGACATTTTGATGGCTCCCTCCCAAATATAAACTAACTTTCTGTGCAGGGAAAGTGCTAAAACTATAAAAATCAAGAGAATCATACTAAAAAACTCAGGATAGTGTTTATTTCTGGGTGAGAGATAAAAATAAGATATATGGAAGGAATAGACAATAATGCGCGGTGGTGTCTATTTTATGCTTTATAACATATATGTTTGCTCGTGGTTTTTCATCTGTATCAAATATTTCTTCTTTAAAATAATGAATAAAAATTCATTAAATTTAAACAAAAGGATGAAGTTGCATGTGAATAATGCTTGCTGCAAATGAGAGAACTATTAAAATCATATCTTACAACTTATTTTTTCCTATACCATTGACCCATCATGTTCTCCCTCTCTTTAAAACTCTTAAAACATTTATCATAGTTCTATCCACTCAGCAGGCAGCCAGTGAATATTAATTGATGGCAATTATGACATTTATGCTTATGTTAGGTTCCGTTGTATTCTTTAGGCTGGTGTTACTTGAACAATTTGTTCTCTCATTTAACTATCCTGGGGAGGTTGAATTGCAATGAGCCACACTGTTTTTCAGTCCGTGTCAATACAAGGCCCATGATTAATTACACATAAAGAAGAACTTGCTTTTAGTTCAATAAATTACACATCTGACCTTTTTATTAGAGTCCATATATTTTTAAATTAAGCACCTTTAAACTCAGAATTACAATGTGCTTTATGAATATTAACTCATTGGTTCCCATAAAATTTCAAGAGAGGCTGTTAAAATTACTACCCTAACATAACTGTAAAGATACTCATTTTTATAAATGTGTAAAATGGAAGGAAATTATCAATCAGTTGTCACAGGAGTGTTTTCAAGTATTTTTGAAAATGCATTATTAATCATTGCAAATACTTAGTTTGTACTCAGTTAAGCAAAGCAATGTTAGCATTTCTTTTTTTTTCTTTTCTTTCTTTTTTTTTTTAGTGCTAGCATTTCTTGACAGGGACATTTGATAAAATTTTATGATAAGAAAATTTAGAAAACACCATCACAGATTACTTCAACACTCAAAAATACAATACTGAAATAATGACCTCCATAGTGAAGAGGTGCCACATTCCTTGGCTAATTGCCGACGTGTTTCCTCCCAGGAGTCATACATCCACAGCTAGTGTTTAAAAGCATGAGTTTTGTATTCAGAGAGCCTGAGTTTGAATCTCACTTTTGCTGCTTACAAATTCTGTGACCTTGGGTAACTGAATCTTGGTTTTATTGGGGAACATAAAGATCAGCCTCATAGTTCTGCATTAGCCTCAGTTTCGCTATGATCATTAAATGAGATAATACATATCAAGCACACTTCTTGCATGTAGAAATTTTCAATAAATGGGAGCAATTTGCAATCATTATTTCATAATAGACCGGCAAATACTACTGTGGATTTCTTCCAGCTGGCCGTCTGTTGATAATAGATTTGACTAATGAGGAAACAGAGAAGTAATTTTAGATATAAAATCTATCCTTCTGGAATGAAATAAAATTTATCTCAAAGATTGTATTTAGGACCGAAGCCAGATAAAACTGTGAAATAGGCAAGCTGGGTCTCTATTCTAACTTTACTTTCACTCTTTCCATTCTTTTGATTTGTACCCTTGACTAGGTCCCTTGCTTCTCTCCCAAGCATCAACTACCCTTCTCTACATTTGGCACGTTATTACATCACGCAATATGTGCATATCATGCATTCATTCTTACATTAGTTAATAATAACTGAGCCTACGCAAGGCTATTTAAGCTTTTGTATCAAGACACAAGGGAGTGAATCACTTAGGGTGAAAGGATGGGACTAGATCAGTGAAGAATAGATTCTCACTCTGCGAAGCCCGTTCTATTTCTATCTCCTGGACTTTGATGAGGTAACTAGGGTACATATATCTATACCAAGGGATTGACCCTGGGATTCTCTTGACCAATTAGTGAAGCTGTCAAAGTTATTTTGTTTGCAAATGCGAATGTAACTTAATGGGCTTTGGACTGTGTGCAGCTCCACTGGCCCCCAACTTTTCTTTCCTATTCCTTCTTAGAGGGGGTAATAGAACTGTACCAACTCTGAGCATCATAGCATGTAGACTGAAAGAGGAAATGCCTGTCCTTTGTGCCCATTTATGTGTTTTTCCTAAACTTTTCTAGTACCCTGCTGTCTACAGATTCGTCCTTAATGTTGTCTAGAATGGCTTCATGCAGTCATTCCTAATGTGATGCTGTTCGAGGAATGGAAGTATCGCTTCCAGCTTGGGCAGAGGTGGGGCTGGATGCCACTCTGGGGAACCTTTTCTGTCCTGCATCACTGGCCTGGCCTGGCCAGGCTTCTCTCAGGATTTCTCGCACATTGGGAGACTTAGTTCACGTTTCTGTCATGGCATGTTAAATGTATTTTTATTATACCACGTCTAACCTGTATTCAAACTGAATATTAATGGTCTTGTCAACAAAATGTGAGCTTCTGAGAGCCTGGGCTGTGTGTTTCTCATTTCTGCACCACCCAAGGAGGTTACTTATGTCTAATGAAGTGAGTGAAAGGCTGAGGGATGGAATGTTTCCCCTTGACCAAAGCATGTTTCTATTCTGGAATTTTGTCATTTCTCAGAATTTTTTATACATATTTATCTTTAGACTTCGTCTTGAACACATGTAGCCTTAAAATAACTCTTCCTGAATGTCAACTGCTATTGATAAGAACAATGAAATGAAACAAAATAGAATGAGTAGAAAATTCTCTGCTGTTTAAGCGTTTGGATCTTGAATTTAGACTTGTATTTACTTCTAAAATTCTTGAGCAGAAGCAGAGAACAGGCAGTGAGGAGAGTCAGTACTTCCCACAAAATCAGCCAAGTGCTTCCCCAAAATGTGAGCGTACAAATGCAGAGTGAGAAAGGCAAGCCATTACCGACTGAATCAGAGTTAAATTTCCTTCCTCCCTAACTTTAACCTGATATATTCTGATAACTGTGTATTTTTCCACTTCTTCATCTTTTAAGTGATACTTTAATTTCAAAATATTAAAATCAGTAATGAAATGCTTACCAGTTTTGTAGTCATATTTTCAAACTTGCTAACTTCCTTTGCAATATATACTGTGGTTCAAACGTTTCCTCTTAAATCACTATCTCGTTCCTGATAAATTGCTGTGATAAAAGTGCTTGGTCTGGTGGGAAGAAGTGACTATTCATTTTGCTAATGTACCTCACATCTGTCATTTTCATTCCTTAAATACTTTGTCACAGTACAGAATATAAACCATACAGAGTAGGTCTATGAAGTATGTTTTCATTTTCAGAGTCACTATCTGTGATGTAATTTGGAATACTGGAATGATTAGATCAGTCTTTCTTTTCTATCACCACCAAAGAATAAGCTTACTAACTATAGAAATGTCAACTTTCATATTGCCTGATAAAATGAGCACCATTTCCAGGATTTATTTTAGAACCAGATTGCAAGGGTGGGGACTGACTCTTAGTGCCCATTTATATATGGTTCAGTAATTCTTTGCGGTTGATAAACACTACTTATTTTCTACAGACTTAGGAAAAGTGCATTTGCAGTAGGAAAAAACTGTCAGAGGAAATTTGGGTGGTGCCCTTCATTCAATTAATTTCAGACTGAGAGTATAAAAAGGAAGGAAGCAGATATCAACTTTTGAAAAAGGAATCTACAGTACCTAGCAGAGAGCTTATAAAAAAATATGCATTCAAGTACATTTTTAAATAAATGAATGTTGAGAAATGGATGGTATAAAATGGCTTTTTTTTTTTCCCAAAAGAAAACTTTGCTCAGCATATTAAAAAATATTTGGCAGGGAAATTCAAAAAAAGGATGTCTTTGTTAACAATACATTCTCTCTTAATCTTTCTTTTTATCAACAGATGCAGTCAAAGGAAAAGATCTAAATAAGATATCTTGTGAGTTTAGAAACAGGAGTACAGGAATCATCTTGAATATTTTCAGTAAAGTGCACATTTATAAGACTTGATCTAGGAAATATTAAATAAGTCAAGATGGAAGCATTTAAAATTATTTAAAGGTTGACTGTGACTAAAGAAATTAAAATATGTGTCTACTGAAATAGACGCATAAGGGTATTTTTATTTTAATATCCCACTGAGGTTTATTTTAATATACCACTGCGGTGGTACTGGTGGTCCTGCTTAGGCCAGACTATCTATGACTTACATCCAGTCAGAAGTTTGAATGGTTGCTGAGCCATCTTCATGAGGTATATAGTAATAATACAATATGTATGTATGTATGTGTATGTGTTTTTATAATACCTAGACTGCTGGTTTTGAAAGTGGGATGTCGATACTCATACTATAAGCCATTTTAGGAGGCAAAAAAAACAGGAATTAATCAGATCTGACAGAAATTTAGCCAAAAAACAAAAGAAAAAATAAATCTTTTTGAAACACCAGTTTTACATAATATACCATCATTAATTATTAATCACTCCCAAGCATATAGGTACTGTGAAGCCATATCAGTAAGGAAACAGTAAAATATTATTCATTGCATCTTTGTTTTGTCTTTTAAAGTCAATTTTATATATGTTTATGTTATATTTAAGAGAGTAATCCTGCATGGTATTATATATAAATATACCCTTGTGGGGGAATACTAAAAAAAATGTAATGGATATGTGTGTGACTCAAATGATCGAATTTTGGAGGCAACTGATAGGCTATAGAGGTTTGATGGAGCTTCAGAACCTGGGAGGGTTTATTTATTTTTTTATTTTTTCTACATTTTTTTTCTGGGAGGGTTTAAAAAAGAGATATCAGGGAACCTCAAAACCTCCTGAAATTTTATGCAAATCTAAGCGCATGAGCTGACCTGTACATTTCTGAGGAGCCCGCAGAACCGTCATGACATTATCATGGAAAACAGTGACTCATTTTCACTTAAAAACAGCCACATGTTATCAATCCCTTATAGATTCAGACTGAAAAATATTTAAATATATTGGAAACAAATATTTGGTATATATTAAAAAGTCTGAGTAAATTTTTAATAAATTGGATTTATTGCGAAATAAATAAGCCTCCGGAGAGTGACACAGGTTGCAAAAATATATAATTATACCAATTGGCTGAAATGCATCAAATAACAGGTGTGAAAACTGATAGCAAAAACGATATTTAATAGAAATTCATATGGTAGCATTTCACTTTTTTTTTCTTTTCCATTTAGTCATCAAAAATACGTGATAGTATGAAATGAAAACAGATGCAATGAGTTTCCACCTGGCTTCTGCCAAGTTTCATCTCCTCAGGGCCTCCTCCTCCTCCTCCTCCTGAGGAGGTCCAGAACCCATTCCTGGGAGCAGGACTGAAATCTGCAGGGTCTGTGAATCACTTCTTGGTTCTGCCAACTGCCCAACTGCTCATGTGCAGGAGTACCAGGCGGTGGAGGCCAGGTTTCTTTATGGGGGCATCAGGATTGTTTTCCTTCCCTACCTCTCCCCTCCGCTTCCATTTCCCACCCTGTCATCTTGCAGGTCTCCCTCCCTCCATTCCTTTCAGTTCACTTTGCAACTTAGAAAATTATAATGCTCTCAAAAGCTTCATCATAATATTTCATTTTCATAAAGTGTATAAAAAAGGGAGATATGCAATACATATGCTGATTATACTCTGACTTAAAAAGACAATGTCATTTTTCTCAAATAAGGAATGGAGTCCACCCAGGAGTAAGTTTTAAAGTTGTACTAGAAAAATTTAATTTTTAGCAAACCATAGTCCTTCCTCAGTCTATATGCTAATAATCTTTGGTAGTTAAATGCGGTTACTTCCGGGAGGCCTGGTGGCTCAGTGATTGAGCATCTGCCTTTGGTTCAGGGCATGATCCTGGGGTCCTGGGATCGAGTCCCATGTCAGGCTCCCTGCATGGAGCCTGCTTCTCCCTCTGCCTGTGTCTCTGTCTCTCTGTCTCTCTCATGAATATGTAAGTAAAATCTTAAAAAAAAAAATTATGTTACTTCCTATCACTCAGCCAAAAAGAAAAAAAAAAAAAGGAAATCTACAAGTTGTCATAACCTTCTTATCTAATTGAGGTTATTGAGAGAAGTGAATAGGTTTCACTGTATATTAAAGATGTGTGGTACAACTCAGCTACCTGTATTTCATTCTAATATAGTATTTTTCACAGGAAATCAGTACTAGAGATGAAAGAAAATTTTCAAGAGTTAGCGTTTAAATGTCTTTGACATATAAATGATACACAATCTCTATCACTGTATTTCAGATTTTATAAACTGCAGCAAATCTGAAGACATACTGTGGAACATGGAAATTCCGGAACAGAGCTATAGATCAAGTTGCTAAAATATTTATTTACAGAGTATCTTCAAGCAAATGATTACTTTTTATCAAATCAAGGAAATATTAATATATCTAAAAGCAATTAGTATTAATAGCATGAACACCTTTCTATAAGTGAATGAATTGGCTTTATAATAAAATATGAATATGATTAAATTTGATTCTAATAAATGATAGAGGTTTTGCAATTAGAATGTGATTTATTTACTCATATTTGAACACAGGGAAAATGAATACTTTTAAATATTATAATTATATGTATTTTGCAGTTTTGATATACTATTTAAAATGCAAGTATAACCCACTAAAGACAGATGCCTAATACCTAAAAACTTAAACATTTTCCCACTATTTGCTAAAAATATTTAATGAAGAGTAAACAAGCAAGGTTAGTTTCCTTGTTTTTATGTAGTAATATACAGAAGAGAACATTTTAATCTTTATATATTGAACATTCCGATCTATTCTATAACTTATGGGAAATTTTATTGTTAATGGAAATCAAAATACTCTATGATCAATGATTTATCTTTCATTTTTGAGAAAATGGCTTATAAAAATCCTGAAAAACTCTTTTTCTTGGGATGAAAAAATCTGGATTCTAGCCCCAGTTGAGCATCTTAGGTTTCCGTCCATGACACATTTAGCATTAGTTTTTTGACCTGTAAAATGGGGATAGTAAAGTCTGTTCTGGCTTCCTTGTTGCTTATTTTTTGGTTGGGGAACGTGGTCGAAGAGGATCATTTAATGTAATGGATATGAAATAATGTTTCACTGAATAAGTACAATTTACCATTTGGATTATTATATTATTAGTAAGTTATGAAATTATTAATTTCTGATTCTGACAGTTAATATGGAAATTTATTACTGGGTAGAAATTTGGTACCTAAAATCCAATCCATTCATATATTGTACAGATCAAGAGAAACTGATTCCAGGATTTGTTGAGTGAGTAGATCTTAAAATTCTTGATTTACTTCATTCACTTTATTATGAGATATCAACTTTCTTAATTCATTATTTTATTATTATCAACAGATTTCTCTTAAGATTCAATTCTCTGATAAATCTAGACATTTTATTTGGCTTTGGGGGTTGGTTTTACTCCCCAAAATGCGTTAAGGCTGCGTGAAAATGTATCTGGTTAAATTGGCCAAAAACATACTAATCATCACCATCAGCACAGTAATCCATTATATTCATATACAGCTTTATCTGGCAGTGTACTTTACATTTATGACTTCAGCCAATCATCACAAAAATAGTACAGGATAGAAATTTTGGAGAGTGTCAATGCTTTGTCCAAAAATCTTTTATTCAGCAAAAATTTTTTTTTAGGTTAAATTTACTGCTCTCCAACCACATAAAAAAAATAGAAGCTGAGAATTTTTAAGCAAATTAATTTAAAATGTTGAAATATTATTTTATAGGTACACTGTAATATGATTAAAATATTAGTAATTCCCCCCAAAATCCAATAGTGTCTTGTCTAACTTAATTTCCCAGAAGTTGTTCTTAGCTCTTACCTACTCTCTATTCCATCATGTTGTGTTGGACCCTACTGTCAGCATTATGGGTAGGTAGTTCCTAAAGAAACGTTTGGCACAGACATGACATTATAAAAATGAAGATACTGTTTGACCCTGCAGGAACTTAATTTTGGAAAAGGCTGGGAACTTGACACTTTATGCTTTTATCCTTTTATTCAATTTAATACTAATATCATCCTATCAAATAGCCTGGGCAGATTTTTCTACTGTTGCATTTGAATGATGTTTTATGAAGTGTTAGCTTTACAGCAAGTGGAGTGTTGTTATGAGAATTATATTGGTTCTTCTTGTGATTTATTAGAGCAACTGAAAAACTCTGCTGCCCTCTTTAAGGTACACAGCATTTGAATTTTTGCTCCTAGAAATGGTTTCGGCTGCGTAATAAGAGATATACAATTCTCTCTCCATGGGGGAAAGCGCCAAACAAATGACAGGTATGACACTAAATAAATATTCACAGCATTTGAATCCTAAATGATTTAGTTTTGAGTAGCAATCAAGTTATGTTGTCAAAAGAAATGTCATTCCACAATGATGAATTCTTAATCTTTGAGTCTTTCTAAATCCCTTCCCTTTCAACCTGAATTTTAACTTAAAGAGATTTTGAATGCGAATAAAAATGTGTCCAAATTTATTATCAGGGTCTACATTTTACACATGATTTTCTGAGCGTAAGTTGTTTTTAGAGATCAAAATGATGGTGGAAAATAATTTTCTCTTTTCTGTTGCATAGTGAAGTAAAAATAAGATCATTTGTTATGACAAAATACCAGCAGTGTAACTTTATAACATTACATTATATTTAATTGCTTTGCCCAACTGTGAATAGGTTTTGGGGCTATGTATAAAATAATTGCTTAATTAATTCTTTAAACAAAAACAGCTATTTTTTTTGTAGAAAAACTGCCCTTTCTATATTTTTTACATGAGTTTGATTTACTAATAATTTCATTTAAAAAACTATTTGAGATAGTGGACATTTCAAAAATCAGATACAATACTTATGAGGAATTGTTTCATATTTACCTGTTGGAAGAACCAGATATATTTATGACAATAATTCAATTCTCATTTGCCTAGGTTATAGACTATATTTTTATTTTGTTTTGCTGTTATAATACTTAGCTTTCTTCCTGTCCGCTACTGAAGAATGAAACAGAAAACATTATTAGAGTAGTGTAAAATTTAGGTGTTCTTTATTAAAACACACTACTGTTACTCAAAGTTTTGTTATTTTCAAAAGAAACCAACACAATATATTTTTATAGGGATTAAATACAATCTCTGAGTGAGCAAGAAAATGTTGCATATGGCAGTGTCTTAAATAGGAAACTCTCTTGTTGTGGAGATGTTTCTAAAAAAGAGCCACAGCTTGGATTTAATAGTCTCTTCAGACACAGCTGAGGATATTTTCAGAAACATATCAGTCTTACAGTTCTGAGAAAGCGTTGTTACTAGTTCTTTGGAAGAGCTACAATCCCAATCCTAGATGGAATTAAACTCATCAGATTACTCATGTAGAACAAGCGTGCGTGCGTGCGCACTTGCACGCACACACTTTAAAACTTTAAATGCTGATCATCATCAGAAAGTATGTTCAGGAAAAACTACTGTTGGGTTATTCTAAAATTCATGGTCTTTTCTCTGGAATAAAGTCTAGGAAGATAAAAAACGATCTGACATTTTTAAAACATTTTGAGAATCAGCTAGGGCAGACTATGTTAAAGTTTTTGTTAAAGTGTAGAGCAAGAACAAGGACAGATGGTGTAATTTACTACATAATTGTAATAACTTATGCTTGTATACTCCATTATGGCTTTCCTGCTTTGTTTCCCAATTAGACATCTCATGGCAGTGGTATATAAACAAAGCATTTTTTGCCTTTTTCAGATGAAGAAACTATGTTCAAAACTTTGCTTAAACGTTAAGCTGGAACTTAAACCCAAATCAGAGTTGAGTATGTTTTTTTATTCATACTACACTCATATACAGTATTCTCATTTTGCTTTGAAGTTCTTTTCATGGAGAATGAACATGAGCCATGACCCCAGGTCCCACTGACCCTCTGTTCGATAAGTCCTCAGGGTCCTCATTTGTAAGAGGGGATTGTAAGTTCTTTTCATGGAGAATGAACATGAGCCGTGACCCCAGGTCCCACTGACCCTCTGTTCGATGAGTCCTTAGGGTCCTCATTTGTAAGAGGGGATTGACACTCATGAGCATCTTCAGCCACGCCCCACTCTCCCATCTAAAATGGGAAGATGATTTTCAACCCAGAAGGCATGCAATAATGATCAAAGGACATCTTGTAGAGACAAGATACAGAGAAGTCTCTGAGATTTTCCAAAGGACTTTGCATAAGTTAAGGGGTCATGGTTTTGAAAAATCATATTTCTCAAGCCTAAAATAATGATAGAATAATGGAGGTGTAAAGTCAGGAGTGCCTGATAATTCTTTGAAAACTCTTGGAGAGGGATCCCTGGGTGGCGCAGCGGTTTGGCGCCTGCCTTTGGCCCAGGGCGCGATCCTGGAGACCCGGGATCGAATCCCACGTCGGGCTCCCGGTGCATGGAGCCTGCTTCTCCCTCTGCCTGTGTCTCTGCCTCTCTCTCTCTCTGTGACTATCATAAATAAAACAAAACAAAACAAAAAAATTAAAAAAAAAAAAAAAGAAAACTCTTGGAGAATGAGAGTTGCAAAATAGTGAGGACAAAGGACCTCATGGTCAAAAGGAGATATAGAAAACTCTAAGTAAGTTGATTCTGAGAAGTATTGCTGGAGAGTTCATGTTTTGTGAACATTTAGAAGAGAAGACTGAAAAGGGGCAAGCAGGAATTCTTTACCAGTAGGCATGTTAAATTAGCTTTTAAAAATTATGATACAAGACTGGTCAATTCATTTATGTGTGTATGTCACCATAGAAAAACTTTCTTGACATGATATCCTGTGGTCAAGATGAAGAAATCAATACAGGCTAGGTCATAATCAGATAGGTTGACTTTTAGGAGACTAAGCAATCCTACGGAGTATTGACTAATATTTCAAATTAGCCTGGGAAATGATCTCTAATGATTGGCCATATACTACTATGATTAAAGATTTTTTTTGTACATATTTTTATCTATTACTTAGAAGCTTATTTTATTATTTTATTTTTTAGAAGCTTCTTTTAATATTGCTATTATGTCTTCCAAAAATTCAGGCTTGTGCTAGGCCTTCCATTAAATGAAAAAATGATCTTTTAAAATATTGGTCTATACATCCTAGACATCTTGATGAGTAGTTTTTGTTATGAATTGGTATATTCTCTTTAAAACAAAGAATAAATTGTGCTACCTACATTATTGCCTCCATATGACTAAGTGTCCAAAGACAAAGTTAGAACTCTGAGAGACTTCTGATTAATATTGCTAAATCTTGCTGTGGTGTAAATGTGCTGTCACTAACCATGACTTTAATTTGGTAGTAAATTTACTGCCCTCCCCCCCGCCAAAGGGCAAACAAACAAAATACTCCATTTCTTTGACTGTGATTTCCTTTCCTCTCTATCAAAATATCTATTTTTAAAAATTTTTCCCCAATAAATAGTTACTTAAAGATTTATTTATTTATTTTTGGAGGGTGGGGGGAGAAGGGTCAGAGAAAGAGAATCTTCAAGCAGACTTCCCTTGAGTGTGGATACTGATGTGGGGCTTGATCTCACAACCCTGGGAGCAGAAATCAAGAGTCAGACACTGAGCCCATTTGATTTAGAAAAGATGCTATGGTTAGAAGACCATGGCCAAGAAAGATTTTTGAGACATCTTTGGTGCAAAACGGTGGTTTTGTTAAAGCATGGGGACAGGATCTGTGGGCAGAAAGAGTTGCGCTGGCTGTAGGAGGAGTGGCCCATTACATACTTTCAAGTTGGGAGGGGTTAGGGTTAGTGTAAATCTCTAAGGAACTTGGAAGCAAGGTTTCCAGGACCGTGATGGGGGCTAGCTGTTGTAGTGGAAAAGTCATTTATTACCATCTAATAAAACCTGAGTCAGGAGACCCTTCAGACATATATTGGTAGGGAGTCATATGCTTGGGGGGTGATTGCAAACCGGTATTTTGGGGGGTAGAGATAAAGGAAGTTCCCCAAAGAATTTTTATATGTTAAAGTAGACCTACAGGATCCTGCAGGTTGGGCTAAGATTGCCTTTTGCCCTTAGCAAAGTATCAACATGAATGTCACTCTGCCTGTTTCAAAGACTTGTCAATGGGCTGAAGTAGTAAGGAAATTTAATAATTTTTCTTCTGCCTTTGTTTCGCACATCACACAGAGCCACCCAAGTACCCCAATAGTCACTTACGTTTAACAGCCTTTCCAAATGGAGTTGTATTTTACATATTTTAATTACATGAATGAAGGATTAAAATTTGGGCATAGACTTTCAGAAGAGATGCGGTTTGCACAGGCTCTCTGGAAGTGTTTCAGGAGAGCAGTATAAGATGTACTGTAAAGCAAAAGTTTTTAACTAGACCAAGAATTTCACTCTTTTAGTACTACACCTGGCATAGGAAACTTTATTTCTCACTAAGCCAGCATATATTACTTTTAAGGATATCTGTATGAATACCTTTATTGCGAAAGGACTCAATAGGTACATTAATAATGCTAAACTCACACGAATGTCCCGTTGACTACCCTACTTTGCTCCTTGTAGTATGGATCCAAAACAATAGTAATCTGTATTAAAGATAGACTTCAAATTTTTTTTTTAAAGTAACAAATAAATAAAGTAAACATGAAGTTTACTAGTCTAGCAAAACTTGTGCAGCCCAACGATTTAATTTGACATCAACTTTGTCACTGTGGATTAACCTTGAATCTTTAACTAAGTTATATAAAGTACATGTTGTTTCTGCAGTGTCTAATGTGCGAAGGTATAAAAGTACAAAATCAGTACTACTTTTAGTTTATATTACCATATCTTTTGTTATATGAGCTTCTATTTTAAGTGACTGATCAAAATTAATGTGGTTCTTCTACCCAATGGCATTTATTTTGGTTATAAGATTAGAAATGTAAATTTGCAATAAAAGAAGAAAATAGGAAGCTGGTTTTAATGAATATTTTACACATGACTAATTAACAGAATCCCCTACAGGAATTTGGAAGTAATAAGGAATTGACTGAAAATAAATTAAAAATTAATAAAGGAGTCTCCAAACAACTTTGTTTATGAACATTTAACAGTTGCTTTCTTAGTTATGAATATTTCAAGCTGTTTTGTTATTCAGCATGTATTATTCTTGTAGAGTTCATAATTTTAGAGGTGATTAGACAAAAAGGGAGTAACACACAAAACAAAATGTCTTAAAATGATAAAAACCCACCTTGGGAAAACTTGCTAATGGAAAAATAATGGCTTAATATTCATGGTTTTTGTCTAACAATACCTGCAAAATGGAGTGTGATTCCATATAAGGATCAAAAACCATGAAAGGAGTAAAAGATAACCCAGCAGCTTGATTTCCATCAACAATGTAATTGCTTATTGAGAAGCAACATTTGAGCAGAAGATTCTTTTTGTCAAACATGTTGGAAATTAGTTTAAATGGTATAGATTCATTCTTGAGTATAAATTGATGAGAACATCCTTCAGAAAGGCATATTATCAAAACATCTTTTTTCAAGTATATTTGGTCTGCCTTTATTCAGGCAGCTGAATATTTATGGGCACTTCCCTCCAATGTTGCAAACTAAAAGCATGAGTTGAAGAACAGTAGCTGTGATGTATCAAAAGAAAACTTTTTAAACAAATTCAATTTCTTCCCAAAATTTAAAGGGAAGAATCACATGGATTTAGGGGCGATTATTCCTTCTACTTACCTTGTCTTGATGGGAACAATGTTGAAGGACTTTCAATTGTGGTCTGTACATGAAGGGTGAATTGTGTTCGGAAAAGATACTACGTAAAATAAATCTGAATACACCTTTCAGATATACACAAATTATCAGTCGTATTCATATGAACAGGTAACATTTTGGGTGGCTGACTTAACACAATGATAACAGATTTAAATATTGAGTAAAAAGAAGCAGCTACAAAGTTACCTCAAGAATAAGTCATCAATCTCTTGCAATATTAAAATCTCTTAACATACTTAAAAATCAGCAGACGTACTGGAAATATATCATAAGAAAAAATTAAAATATTGACTGTTGTAGCCCTGAGAGCATTTCAAAAGGAAAAAATTCTATTCTGAAAGGTAGATACATAAACATTCTTTAATATTCTCCCAAACCTGAAATGCAGTAATAAAAAACCCCCAATTTTTTGTTTATAATACTACAACACTTTTAACAAGAAAAAAAAATGCTTCCTATGTCACCTACAAATTCTAGAACCAAATTTAATTATAAATGCTCTGATGTAAAGTATTCTCATTACTATTAGTTCTACTATCAATCTATCTATAAGATAAACATTTCACTTCAAAGAGGGCAAAAAAAGCCTACTACTTTGTATTGGTGATCAAAATCTGAATCACTGACACCTTGTGTGTTTTTTTTTTACTGTAATTTGGGATTTCAGCTATAGAGTAGATTTTTTTTCCCCTGAAAGATAAAGAAACAGAAAGACTTAAGTCAGCATGACATCCTGCTTCACGTGAGCAGATTGCATTTGATCAGAAACAGAAATGTGGGAAGAATAGAGAGGAGAAAACCAAGAGAAACAAAGAAAGAGATATGACAGAGGGAGGGAAGGAGCAAAGAATTGTGCCTTTGACCTGCTGGGAGTTAGATGTTATATGTGATATACGCCAAGTTCCTTGGAATTAAAGTCCTTAACACTACATACTTGTACTTTGCTTATTAGCCTTCTTTTAGCCAAAACAGAACATAGCAGGAAGAGGCACTGATGCTTTCCCTGGTGATCTCCTCAAGTCTTCCTCTCCCTCCTCTTCCTCCCATCTTCCCTCCGCCTCCTCCCCACGTCCCCCTTCTGCTCTCCCTCCTTCTGGTCCCCATCCTGCTCCTTCCTCCTTTTCTCCTTTCTCTCTCATTCTTTTCCTTCCCCCTCCCACCCTCATTCTCCTTATATATATATATATATTTTTTTTTTCTTCTGGCATATTCCTCAATCTCAGAGAAGTAGAATTTATAATTAAAACTCTAGGATAAACTTTGTATTTTGAAATTAGCCGGCAGCTATTATAGGTTCTGTACTCTTAGTAATATTACTATGAAGAATTGTTTTTAAAAGGCCAACACATCTAACTTGATTTTTAATCTTGTCATATGCAAAAAAGTTAACTCTATCAGAATATCAGTAACACATGAATAAAACCCCTATAAGCGCTAAATAAAATTTGCTTCAAGAATGTAGATGGTTGCAACTGAGTCATTTAAATAATGGTACTAACTGCTAACTCTGGGAAACGAACTAGGGGTGGTAGAAGGGGAGGAGGGCGGGGGGTGGGAGTGAATGGGTGACGGGCACTGGGGGTTATTCTGTATGTTAGTAAATTGAACACCAATAAAAAATTAAAAAAAAAAAGAAAATAAAAAAAAATCCATCAGGGTCAACTGCAAAAAAAATAAATAAAATAAATAAATAAATAATGGTACTAAAGTTGAGTTCAGATATTCATTTTGATGGCAAAAACAGTTAATGATATAAGAATGTATCTACATGCCAACTTTTTATTAGCTGTGGTATCTAAGACATTCCAAATTTTATAATTTATGGAGAAATTTTTGACTATTAAAAGAAACTTAGTCTTCAGTAACAGATACATTATGTAATCTAAAGTAAAAAAAAAAAAAACAGCTTGAAACTCTGGAATTGCAATTGTATTTATCATTGCTCTCACTTTCCTGTTATTCTTTTCTTGAAAATTCATACAAATCAGCAGGAGAGGGATGGAGCACCTGGGGTTACAATGATTCTCTGGATCCCTCAGCAAACAGCAAACAGATGCAGACATACAATCAAAGTTAAATTTATTTTAAAAGATAAAAGTTAAAGAACTTCTGATTCTAGGATGAGCCAATGTCTGTTAAATACCTTGTGGGTGGGACTTTTCATTTTTTAACTGTTTGAGGGAGTCAGTGTAACAGTGGGCAAGCAGCTTCTTCCTGAGTATTTTAATGATATCCTCATGCCCTGAGCTAATGATCCTTTAATCATTATAGGATAATAATATATCGGGGACTCTGGTGAAAGAATGGTTCTAACACAGGCTTGGGAGTCAGGAAAATCGAATTTAGTTTTGACACGACTTCTAAGGTGATTCTGTAATTCTGAGTAACTCAGTGAAGTGATAGTATCTCAGTTCCTGAGTCGTCTCCTGGGAAAAGCAATTGCTTGGATAATTTAAAATAACATCCTTCAGTAATTATTGTGTAGTAATGAGACATAAAAGGGATTACATCAGCTTTCGGTGATTTTTCTGTAATGAAACTACTGGAGAATTCCCGGTGAACCAACAGGAACTTCTATCTTTATGATCTCAAAATTTCCTTTCCAGGTGGTGAGAATTGGGTACAGACTTATACTAGTTGAGACTTTTTGATGGACTCAAAAAGAGTTGAACAATGAATGATTTTTCCTCTGCTTCTAACAATATCCAAGTCTAGGAAATAGAAAAAGGAATTATTTTCCAAGCAGCCTACTTCTGGGAAGGATGGCATTTGATGACAAGTGTTAGAAATGATGGGAGATGTGTAAGGAAACTTCCCCATTCTGCCTGAAGGTGCTTGTTCCTAGAAAGCTACTAAATCCCCAGCTACATTTGTTTAAGATAGTCTTTTAAAAAGGACGTGAACACCTTCCAACTAAACTATTTATAGGCACACTCTATTTAGCAGGAATTCTCATGCCTATTTCATTTTAAATCCACTAAAGAAGTAGCCTTGTCTTAATTTGCATATATAATAGCCATTTATGAAATGCTATATTTTAGAAATTAAATTATGAGGCTTTACGAAGCCAATAATAACCATCTTCCATTCATTTACAGTATTACAGAACTTAAGTAAGGAAATAACTTTCCTAGTTTTTGAAATATTTATATATGTGATATACAGTGGAGTTTTTTGGCAGATAGTACTTGTTCAAAATTATGTTGCCTCTTACGTTTTTGTGTTTGGCGAGGCGGGGGGTGTGGGAAGAAGAAGACGGTGATGTGATTAGAATTATTAGCTCTAAAAAAAAAAAAAAAAAAAGAATTATTAGCTCTACAAAAAAAAGATAGTGTTGCACTTTAAGTATTAGAATTCTTTCAAATCCCAGCCAAGTGATGACTGAGGAAATCCTTGTAGTCTGATTCTACATGGTAATTCTTTGAAGATTTTATTTATTATTTATTTATTTATTTATTTATTTATTTATTTATTTATTTATGAAAGAGAGTGGTAGAGCATGTGAGTGGGGATAGGGGCAGAGAGGGAGAGAGAGAGAGAGAGAGAGAGAGAATCCCAAGCCAACTCTGTGCCTTGACTGGAGCCTGACCCAGGGGCTCCATCTGACAACTCTGAGATCATGACCTGAGCTGAAATCAAGAGTCAGATGCTTAACCAACTGAGCCACTCAGGCACCCCTTATGTGGTAGGTCTTTGGATCAAAACTTTAAGTAATCCTTGATACAATTAACTGAAAATTGCTAAGTCATTTTGT
This sequence comes from Canis aureus, assembly GCF_053574225.1. Taxonomy (NCBI): domain Eukaryota; kingdom Metazoa; phylum Chordata; class Mammalia; order Carnivora; family Canidae; genus Canis; species Canis aureus. Next base: position 9,549,659 of record NC_135618.1, read on the forward strand.
GACAATTTAAGGCAGGAAGTATTTGGATTGCCCGCGTCAAAGTTACTATTTAATCAAACTTCCATTAATTCAATGTTCTTTCACTAAGAAAGTATTTGTACACTTTTTCTGTGGGCCAGAGAGTTTTCCAGACAGTGGGCATGAAGCAGGGAACAAGACAGTTGCGACTTCTGCTCTCCTGGAGCTCATTTTCTAGTAAGAGAGACATTAGGTACTTAAATAAATAACCAAATAAATCAGTTAATGAGAGCAGCAAAAAAAAAAAATAAAATAAAGCACAAGATGTGTGTGGAAGTTTGGCAGATGCTGCTAGTTGCTTATTTGCTCTCCCTTTGTTGCCTACAGAATGTCACTCCTGTTCCAAGGGGCAGAATTTTGCCTGTTTATTCATCCTTTGCAGCTAATGGTGGTCATGACACCATTCAGAATAGGAAGACTTAAGAAGAATTCTGAAATTTCTGGGACAGTTTTGCTCTCCTTATACACATGTGTCCCCCTTTGCCATTTACTTCTTGGCTGGAGAGCAGAAGCGATGGATGGCTGATAATGAGAGTCCACGCTGTGACCATGTGAAAAAGACAGGACAATGCTTGGAATTAACTTCAACAATTGCCTACATTCTTCTCATACATGAGGAAAATAAAGGCTTAATTCACTTAAGCTACTCTTTGACCAAGTTTTCTGTTAGTTGTGGACATGTGTGATTCAAACTATATACAGGAACGATGGGTGGTGATAAATATATACTGGACAATTAGGGAAGGCATTATTGATACATTAATTAACATGATAAGAAGTGGCCATGGCCATAAAAATATAAAATAAATGAAAAAGTGTCCTAGGCAGAGGGAAGACCTAGTGTATGGTCATATGTCAGTCTCGAGCTTGAACAATGTTGCCAAAGTGTCATGAATTATGATGAAATTCTCCGTGACTATTAAATAGGTGGCTAAAGGACACCTACGTAGTAAGGGCTTGGATGGAAATTGGGTTGGAGAAAGAGATATGTCAAGCAATGATACGGAGAGAGGTAATACATGGAAAAAGAGAGTGGTTTTTTTCCTCTGGAGAAATATTACTTAGTGTGGGTAGCCAGGCCACAGATCAGAAGCTGATGAGCCAGTCCTTTGCCACGTGCATGCACCATATATATTATCAATTATTCTTCTACTTAGGACCTGGTGATGTATTTCTTCTAATGTCAGCAGGCAGGCGATGTCTGATTTATTTTCTTTCTTCCAGTACAGAGTCAAATAAATGATTTCCCATTTGAAAATGGCCTATATACCAGGAATTTTATCTTAAAAAGCTTATTATATTCATGTCCACTTGTGAGTACAAAAGTAATCTCAGAAATCTAAAAACGAAGATCAATATCTGAAATTTGAAAATCAAAATCGAATCTAGAAATCCATTTGCAAACGAAACTGTTGATAATGCTTTGTTAATGACTGATAAGACACCAGGTTTCAAGTATTAGATTTTTATACTCTTGTGACTATATTCTTATTAAACTGAGTCTATAGTTTTTGGATCCAGAGAAATGTAAATTCACAGAAAAACAAACATGAGTACTGGAGAGAATACCCAATTTGATGTCAAGAAATCTACCGGTGTTGACATGGAAGAGATGGTGAGCTGCTGTTGGGAGGGCTCCTGCATTTCCGTAGTAAGCCCGATCCGATCGAAATTTTGCAGCTAGGAAACAAAATAAAATCATCAAAGGTATCTGGATTTTAAAATAACTCATCACGTGTTCTTCATGAGTATTTGTAAAACTTTGTTGAATTGTTAAACCTCGTGGTCATTCATTTACCATAGTTATTAGTTGGTGTTTAAGTTAAAATAAATGTTCTTTGCAAATTTAAACATTATATGTTATTGTTTTGCTTTTAATATGAAAGTAGTAAAGCTGTTAAACACCCTTTACCAAATGATTTATAAATGCAATTTGTTTTTAAATAAAAGTACAGTGGTACAATGATACAAATTATTATCCCTAAACCTTTTAATTAAAACCTAAAATATGTGTGTCACTGTTAAAGAAATTAAAATTTCCTGAGCCTTAATAAGAAAAGCTATTTGTTAAGGGGTCCTGAAGCAATTGTGCTTTTGATGATAAGACGTAAAACAGCTTCACTTTGGCTTTTTTTTTTTTTTTTTTTTTCCTATTTAGCTTTTGAATCTTGCTTTCTTGGAAATTCTCTCTATTCTTTGTGTGGAAAAACACCAAGGATGTATCTGCCTGGAAGGGAAGACCTTTTACAGAAACTTAGGAAACAAAAGGGGCTCAGATGAAAATGGGGAGACTCATTCCGGAAGCTCTGGCAGTAATTCCAAAAAGACCTGATTTTTTTTTTTTTTAAAGAATCTTAAGGGATTTATCTTGAGGGATTTCATGCATTAAACTGTAGTAGAAGAGGAACGATTTTGGAGGAACTCATCAGGGGTGCAGTGTAACCAGCAGTATTAATAGGGACTTGATGCTACAAGAACCTGCAGGTAGTGGATGAACAGCTGGGGAACAGTTTGACTCACAGATGCTTCCACGTTGGTGGAGGCCTGTGGTGAAATTCATGGATGTTTTACAAATAACAAATCCATTGCCATTCCAGCTGTGCATTCTCAAGCTGCAGATAATGGCAGAGAGTCCTCATGCCAAGTGCCCCCAGAACTAACACAGAACGGCTTGTGTAACACAGAGCCCGGACTGGATAATAACTCTTCCTCAAGAGTCAGATGATTCATCCGTCAATATTGAAAGCCAAGGTTCTCATTTAACATCCTAGTGACATAGCAAACTCTCTGGGATGCAAATAGGAACCTTTTCTTTTCCTTAAATTACTGCCTTACCCTCCATATTTATCAAGTTTGATTCCTGAATATTTAAATATGCAGAGATCCCCAGTCATCTCTAGCCTCATCCCTTGGCAATTTGTTAAGGCTTAGGGTCTCAGCAGAGATTTTCTTCCTGAATGGAGCTCTGCGGCAGCGTGGACTATGGCAGTTAAGTGAGTCCAGCAAGAAATAACCAAGCGGTATGAAAACCATTATGATGTTAAGGCTCTGGCGGCAATTCTGAATTATTCATCACCACCCCCCGCCCCATCACCCGGCCGACATATGGTGCTGTGTAGGTGTTACTTTTATTAAGAACTGGAAAATTTTCCTAAAATGCAGAGCTTGCTTTTGTTTTAAACCCTTTGCAAATAACTGTTAACTTAGAAAAAAAAAAAGAAAAGAAAAGGCCTAATCCATGATTAAAAGTTTAAGATATCTCATTGCTATTTATCATTAAGAAATTTTTGATTATTTCTTCTACCTAAAGGCAAGGAAAAGGAGAAGTTGGGAGATCTGGAAAGGTTGGGTTGAGTCGGTGACTTGTAAAGCAAAACTCTTCTGCAAAATATTGTTAATTTTAGAAGGCTGTAAACCATGCGAATGTTTGTGCTCATTCTCACGAAGAATATTTAAATGTGACAAATTACAAAGGTGATGATGGTTTTTAAATGTCATGAATAATTTTAAAAGCATATCCTATTGTTTCCTGCAACTGAACTTGCAAAAATTTATTTATTTTTGAGACATTTATTACTTCGGTGTTACCCATGTTCTTACAGGTGCATTAATCAATGGATGTTATTACATGGATCCAAGAAGGCGATTCAATCATTTAAGGGTGACTTATTTTACTTGGGGTTAATTTGTAGGCAGCTCTAGAGCTATGTGGCTTTAAGAAGTTACTGAAGGTGACAAAATGAAAATTAACAGCTTTAGCCTTGTATGGCTGTATTACATAGCTGAAATTGAACAAAGTGGAAATAGGAGACCATTGCAATCCCCACGATGGACTAGGCTTGAAGCACGTCAGTTTACTTTGGGTTTTAGTGTCATGGCTGGAGGCTATTTTTATGCAAGCAGAGCACAAGAAGCCTGTGAACCTAAAACATGTGAGTAAAATGATTTTCCTGGAAGCAGTTGTTTATGATTGGCTGCATCTAGCAAGTAACTATGCATTAGCATTTTAAAATGCAAGTGCTTTGCCATTTTCAGGAGATATAAATAGATACAATTTGTGTCTCACTGTCACTTTGTAGTCATTCCCATTTTACAGCTGAGGACATTTGTGATCCAGAAGAGCTAAGGGATCTACCTACATGACTTGTCCCTTCTCAGGCGTAGAAATAGGAAGATTAATGTGAGGGCCATTGTAATGATCCAAGTTAGAAGTAAGTAAAGAGTGGGTTACAGAAGACAAAAGATGGTTCAGAAATAAAAAACACAAGCTTTGGTGGCTGGAGGAGTGGAATGGAATTAAGAATGAAAAAGACTCTGATATTTCAAGTCATCGACTATGATTATCGGAACATAGAGAACTTTTTTTTTTTTTTTTTTACTTAATTGTTTGCTTTGACATGAATTAGACTTATGGAGGAGTTGCAAAAATAGAACAGAATGTCTGTATTCCTTTCACCTAGGTTCCTCTAATTAACAACTCACAAAGTGCAATTATCAAAATTAAGAAATTTATACTGCCGCAGTACTGTTAAGGAAACTAGAAATACCATTCACCAATGTTCGTAAGTGATAATCTCAGTTAATTATTTGAATAGGTCTCTCTCCATCCTCATTTTATTATTCTTGTTTGCATTAAAATAAAGCACTAAGGAATGCTTTCCAGACTGAAGACATAAGACATCAGCTTGCTGTTGATTGGCTCTTAGAGCCAATCAGAATCTGAAGTCTTTATGGAGAGAATACCATGGCCCCTCATTTTCTGGTCCTGCGAGCTGATGTATTCCAGCTTATTACATTTGATTGCAATGTTGGATACTGTGACCAATTCAGCTCCACTCAAGTCCATCTTTTCGAAAAGTTTGATAATTAGTTTAGCAGAGTTATTTCAGACTTCTGCTTCTAGCCAAGATGAAGTCACAGTGAGCAGGTTTATCCTTCTTCCTGAAATACCTGAAAACTAGATAAAACACATGAAACGTTGCTTTTCAAGACATTGTGTTTCAGGAGAAGAGGTGTTGATCTTTCACCCCCAACTCCCTGCCTATAGAACTGACTTCAGTATTGGCAGACAGAGCAGGGAACTAATCTTGCATCATCTGCTTGGCAAATGCAGGCAATGTTCCCATTTCCCTACCAGGATAGCATTAGGGGGGCTAGAGGCCAGCCGAGCTTCCATGCCACACCTGGAAGCAAAGAGACTTAAACAGATGGCGCAGGTATAACTGGTCACCATTAGAAATTACATCACTCTCCTCCTTATTGGTGGGAAGAAAAGCCTCCACCCTACTGGGCATCAATAAAATGAAGCAAGGTAGTGGTGTAAGTAGGTGCTAATAAGTAGTTCACTTTCTCCCCATCCCTGGTGTCATTAAGGGCCATTGGAGAGCTGACCCTCCTTGTCCACCAGGCCACAGTAAGATCCTGTGATAAAGTGGTCCTGCTTCTACAGACAACTCCCTCATCTCCAGCATGGTTGCTGAGAATCCATCTCAAGAGGCTCGAGGAGGTAGGAGAGACAGGATTAGCTGACACTCCACTTGCCCCACTTCCCTTCTCATGGTTTCTGGGGCTGGGGGTGATGGAGAAGGGCCACAGCAGAGTTTAGCTTCTCCAACTTTCACCAGAAAAGCAGTTTTGGGGCTGGATCCTTCACTTCCCACCTCCTTGGTGGTGGCTGATATCAGGGGAAAGTGATCTACCCCTCTGCTCAGAGGTAATGAGGTGGTATGAAGAGGTGCCTGATATTTAATGGGAAGGTACAGCAGGATCAAAGGGATGCTGACCTTCCACCCCAGCTACGGGCGATGAGCGGTGGGAGACAGTGTCCCATTTGTGCAAGAGGAATGCCGGCAAGGCATGTGGGGAGATGGCCACCCATGCCCAACTGGCCTGGTGTTACACCTCACCCGGGGACTGCCTGCCAAAAAAAGTTAGTATATGTGCTGCCGAAGCGAGCACTGCCAAAAAAAGTTAAATAAGAGTTGGAGTCTCATAGTATCATGTCAAATATACCTAGAAGATAGTACAAATATAAAATTATTCTTCATGCTAAGAACCATGAAGAAAAAAATATAATCTACAGATGCTAACATGGGGATGAATATTGATATTATCTGACAGGATTTTTAAAGCAGCCATCAAAAGGTGCTTCAATAAGCTATAAGAAATTTTGGGTGTGGGGGGAGCAAATGAAAAAATTGAAAAGTATTAACAAAGAAGTACCCAGATATTCAAGCATATGTCTTTACGGAGGTTTGTTCAAGAATGTTTATAGCAAAAAAAAAAAAATGTTTATAGCAGCTTTATTTTTATAAAACTCAGAACAACCCAAATGTCCTACAACAGGTGAAAGGATTAAACAGAGTCTGGAATATTCATGCAAAGGAATACTGCCTAGCAATAAAAGTGGACAAACTATCGATGTGTGCCGTAACACAGATGAATCAAAACCATTAAATCGAGTGAGTAAAAAAAGAGTACAGCTTGTATGATTACCTTTGCATAAAACCTTAGGAAATGCAACATAACCTATAGTTTCAAAAAGCAGAATAGTGGTTGTATGGGGACTGGGAGGGGCAGGAGACAAGAGGGAGGGATTATAAACGAGCTGCAAGAAACCTCTGTGGGGGTGATAAGTTCACTATCTTGGTTGTGGGGACAGTTTCTCGGATATATATTTACATGTATCTATACACACTCATATATCAAAACTTAATAAAGTATAACTTCAAGTATGTTCAGTGTATCATTTCCAATTTACCTCAGCAAAAACTGTTAAAAACAATCCTGCAAATGCCCAGTTTTGGGTTACTTCCTGAATTGTATGTCATTATCTCCCTGCACAGATTAGAAAATGGGATCACTGAATTTTGCAGTGAAAAATTGCACATCAACATTTAAAGATCCCAAGAAATGTCTCCCGCTGGGAAATCAGAACCCCTTCTTCTCTTCCTATGGGCCACGAGTGTTATACTCTGTGCCCCAGATGATGTATCTGTAATATTAACAAAGACATCAATTTTACCATTTGCCATGCTAAATAGTGGGTGGATTAAATTATGATATGCTCAAGGCATCTAAAACTTTGTATACAAACAAGGACAGGACTGCAGTTTAAGACTTAAATTTTCTTTTCCGATATTTTAAAATATGATATGACCATGGCTGAAAACATAAAACAGCTATTAAACATTTAGAACATTTAGGATTTAAAAAGTCTGAAGGGAGAAACTTACATTTCCTGAGGGTTTTCTCTGTGTTGAGTTTGTGCTAGGAACTTCAAGCGTATTATTTTTTAGACTCACACAGAAATCTGAAGTAGTTGCTATTATTGTTTGTTGCTAAAAGCTGAGAATAAGACAGATTAAGAACTTCAGTCAAAATAATAAAGATAGATTTTTAAATTTATTTATTTATTTATTTATTTATTTATTTATTTATTTATGAGAGACACACAGAAAGAGGCAGAGACACAGGCAGAGGGAGAAGCAGGCTTCATGCAGGGAGCCTGACACGGGACTTGATCCCAGGACCCTGGGATCACACCCTGAGCAGAAGGCAGATGCTCAACCACTGAGCTACCCAGGCATTCCAATAAAGATAGATTCCTTAAAAAATTTTTTTCACGGCCTTTTTATTTCAGAATTGATCTATCCCACCAATTAGTTTCCATCTTGCTAGTAGTTTCTGTGAATGATGCCTATAAAGAGATATTTCACAGAATATAAATGTATATGGATACCTGTATATATTCCACAATTTAAATTGTATTTATTTTGTAATAGTATCTGTGAATTTTCTTAAGTTAACCACTCAAACATATCTAATCACCTCTTACTACAGAAAAAGTAAAATGATAGTTTTACCAAGTAATTTTAACTACAATGCTCATGAAAACGTTGAAAAGATGCAGCAGTTGAGCTAAAAATAAAAACGGAAACAAAAAGCAAAATCCCCCATATGCCTTCCTTTCACATTTCAAACCTTTAACTTTATAAATAACAAAAATGTAGAGGATAAGTAGAAAATCATGCTGATGGAAGGAAGCATCAAACTCCCTCTCTTCCTCCCTTCCTTCTCTCCCTTTCTCTAAAACACAAGCAAGTAGGACAGGAAAGAGGAAACCAATTCCTTGAAATCATCCTATGATTTCTGTGAAAGTCTGAAGGATCAGATTTGGTGTCTCATAAACCACAGTTCGCTTTCGTGGAGATTCCTTTGAGATTCCTTTAATGTAGAAAACCATACTTTGGTTGGAATATTGTCTTTGTAGTTCTAAAAAAGGCAGGAAGTAACTCAAATCATTTTTGAGGCCTTTAAAGCTTTTATCTCAAAAACCAACAATCTAAAGCTACAAAAAACAAACCAACAAACAAAAAAACCAAACCAAACACAATCCAACAAGCAAAACAAAACTCGCCCTAAGGAGCTGAGTGTTTTTACAGTTCCTTTAGGATTCATGATATCATTAGAAGGGTTTCCTTCCAAACGTTAGATTATGAAACTAAAACAAAACCACAAACCTTAGTGGGTTCTTGTGTCTGGATTTTCTCTCAAACTGGAATTGGAATAGGAATGAAATATTGAATATGAAACAAAACAGAAACAGTAAAAAATTGTATTCTTTCTAACTACTTTGAATTTCAAAATTGTTCTAACCAAATCTGATCTTCCCTATTTCAGTATTAATGAACAACGAATATACGATATGAAACTTTTATAGTTGATTATAGGGCACTGTGGAAGTACCAAACTCTGGAGAACAGAGGGTAAGGAGTAAGAATGAGTAAGAAAAAGCTTCTTAGAGGAATTAACAGGTGAGTCTTAAATAAGAGTTAGCTACATTCTCCAAGGAGGAAAAGTCATCCAAGCTGGTGGGTTAGGGGTGGAGGGGCGGGGGCAGGGAAGCACATGGAATGCATGGTGTTTGTAGGGATATTTGTATAGCACGGTTGAAGGGGACGGTGAGTGTGGGGAATAGGAAGGGACAACAGAAAAATGTGGAATACTATTTTGAAGGTAGTTGAATAGTTCATTGAAATACTTTCAGCAGCACATTAATTTGACCAGTTGTGTGTTTTGGGAAAAATATATGCATTCGAGGACAGATTTGAGACAAGGAGGCCAGATCAGTTCTGAAAATTTATCAAGACAGATTGAGTGTTGGGTTTGCAAACAGAGAGGAGGAAAAGAGTTTAAGAAGCAGAATCCATACAACCTAATGACTGTGGATGAGCAGAGGAAAAAAAAAAAAAAAAAAAAAGGGCCAGGGTGGAATAAATCCCTGGATGACTGAATATAAATAAGTGGACATTCATTTCTTAGATTCTCGAGATTTAGGGGAAAGATTAAACAGCTGAGTCTTGGAGGCAACTGTATGGCTCAGGGGTTGAGTGTCTGCCTTTGGCTCAGAGTGTGATCCCAGGTCCTGGGGATTGAGTCCCACATTGGGTTTCCTGCAGGGAGCCTACTCCCTCTGCCTATGTCTCCGCCTCTCTCTATGTGTCTCTCATGAATAAATAAATAAAACCTTTAAAAGATAAAAATAAAAAGATGAATATTGGACATTTTAAGTTTGATGTGCCTGTATGAATATTAGAAAATGTCTGGGCAGCTTAGGATACGGCTTATGATATAATAGGACAAGGGATAGATTGATGAAACAAGGAAAACAAAAACAACAGACATATTCTTTCCACCATGAAATTCCCTAACTATGGGAAAATACAGGGAACAAAATTATAAAAATTAGTATTAGTGCCATATTAGAATTGCATAAGGAGGTAGAGTATGTAATGAAAGGTTCCATTGGGTAGACTTAACCCAGCCTGGGGTGCAAGGTCTCAGAACTTTTCACTGTGACCGTCATTAGTTTGGCTCTGGAGGTGAATGGAAGTTGGCAAGGTGATGAAGGATGTGAGGATAGCATCGCACAGAGGTAGAAGAAACTTTGATATGTTCGCTAAATAAAGATGCATGAGGAGACCAATCACCCTGGTCTTATAGAAACATGGACTGAGTTCTATGAACTATGAGAAAGCTTAGAGGGACTTCAAGAAGAAAGTGACATCATATAGAGGTTTAAAGCTCAGAAATATTAAGAGTTCAAAGTCATGTGTATATGGGTAGGATTAAATTGCTAGAAAATATTTCAGGACAGTAGGGGAAGATTCCCTCTCTTTTTCTTTTAGGAAGATGGAGAAACAGAGAGAGAGACTGAGTGAGCACATGGTGGGGGAGGGGAGAGGGAGAGAGAGAGAAAGAATCTTAAGCAACCTCCATGCCCAGCATGGTAGCCCATCATGGGGCTCAACCCTATGACTCCGAGATCATGACCTGAGCTGAAATCAAGAGTCAGATACTCAACTGACTGAGCCACCCAGGTGCCTCAGATTCTCTTTTTTTATATGAGAAAGTATATGGTCAACTAATTTGCCTTGAGATGCGATGTTATGAGATGATAAAACCCATCTCAGCAGATTATCAAGAATAAACATATTAAATATTAATATCCATAATATCAATATCATTAATGTATTAATAGTGATAGCTAAATTTATTGAATATAGAAAATTATGTTTGAATCTTGGTCCCACTAAACAGTGATGAGGCAGTTGGCTAGAGCCTTTAAACTTTTAAAGTTTAGTTATTTTTGTTTTCAAAAGAGGGACATTAAAAGCAGCTTTGCCCTGTGGTTGTGTGAAGTTAAACACTGCATATAATACATTAAAAAGTGCTTAGAAAGTGCCTGTTTATACAGGAAGAGCTCAGTATATGTTCCCTATTATTGTTATTTTTAATGTACAGAGAAATATACTCTGTATATTTCAGAGTAGTTTATGCATTGGACTATCATTCAGTAATACCTTAAGGTAAACCAAGGTTTATCAGTGTTGTCACGTGATGAGGCATGTGTAGTTCCACCAAGTTCTGTGTTATAGTGAAATGCCCGGCGTATACAGACAGACATGAAGAGCTTACATATGGAAGGTGTTTATATATCATGGAGGCAAAGTTACCACCTGGTTCTCTGCAGCAAGGGTCTTAATTTTTATTCCTGGAAATATCCTCATTGATACTGGAGACAATCAAAGAAGGAGGGGTGGAGTTTTACTATATATCTAAGAGTTCAGAAAGGCTTGAAGAGATTAGAGTCCATTGAGTAAATCCATATAGCCCATCATTGGTTATATATATATATATATATATATATATATATATATATATCCCAAATATTTTTGGATATATATCCAAAAAAAAAAATATATATATATCTAAGAGTTCAGAAAGGCTTGAAGAGATTAGAGTCCATTGAGTAAATCCATATAGCGCATCATTGGTTATATATATATATATATATATATATATATATCCCAAATAGTTTTGGATATATATCCAAAAAAAAATATATATATATATCTAAGAGTTTAGAAAGGCTTGAAGAGATTAGAGTCCATTGAGTAAATCCATATAGCCCAACATTGGTTATATATATATATATATATATATCCCAAATATTTTTGGATGTGTATATATATATGTGTGTATATATATATATATATATATATATATATATATATATATATTTGATGTAGACAACAGTCTTTCAAGGTGGAAATCATCATCCTCAATTATTCCTGATGAATCAGTGTGTCAGGAAAGAGAAAAGATTTTCCCAATATCACACCATTATAATTGCAAGATACTGGATTTTAATCCAGTTTCTAAAGCCCCTTAGCAATGCACGCATGTATACTGGGCTCTTCCATTTCTGTTTTCTGCTGTTTCCCAAGCTGTCTTGTCTTCCCTTTCCTTTCCTTTCCTTTCCTTTCCTTTCCTTTCCTTTCCTTTCCTTTCCTTTCCTTTCCTTTCCTTTCCTTTCCTTTCCTTTCCTTTCCTTTCCCTTCTTTTCTTTTTTTTTTTAAAGATTTTATTTATTCATGAGAGACACAGAGAAAGAGGCAGAGACACAGGCAGAGGGAGAAGCAGGGTCCCTGTGAGCAGCCCAATGTGCTACTCAATCTGGGATCATGACCTGAGCCAAAGGCAGATGTTCGACCACTGAGCCACCCACATGGCCCTAGTCTCCTTTTCCATGCCACATTACCATATACTCGATGCTGTCTTGATTCTTAATCCCTCCTAGGAGTACCACCACCAAAGGAGTGTGTATATGGTGTGTGTGTTGTGGGGTGGAGGGAGGCTTTGCTAAAGTTCACAGATTTGCAGGTGTTTCAATAAAGTATGCTAAAGTGATACCATTTTCAAATATTCCTCAGCCATTTCCCCAACCAGACATTTGTCACTAACTTGCCTTGACTCGAAACTGAATAAGGCTCTTGGCTCTTTATCAGCCTCACTTTCTAGCACCTTCTCTGCTCCCCAGTTCCCAAAACCTTTACCAATAGGTCAATTTAGCTTTGATTTTTCTTTTTTCTTCTTTCTTCTTTTTTCCTCCAGAATATTGAAGCCATGTTCATTATGGTTTTAAAAAGTTATATTCCCAGGAGGAGTTTGTCTTTTTTCTCTTTGAGACACGTATAAAGCATTTGACTTAGCACAGAATAAGAGCTCGATTCTCAGTAGCCTTAAAAATTGCAGGGAAGAAGCTTTAGGATATTGACTACTCTAATAATGTGTAATTCTAATCCTTCTACCCCTACCTCAACCACTTTTTCTCCCACATAAGAATATACAAGAAAGTGAAGTGACCTTGTTATAGGGAAAAGTTTCAAGTGGCTCTAATTTACGCTGTAAAAAGTTAATTATGTGAAAAATTGAAGGTAGTCTTTTGTGCAATTTTGCAAGAGATTATAATACCTGATACTTGAATAGCGCTTTGAAATGTAAAGACAATTTTCATATCTATTGCCATGTGTGAACTTTGGCCATTATTATCTTTAGTTGATTTTAATACCAAGGTAGAGTGAGGTGCTCATGATTGAACAGCTGGTAAGCAATGGGGAAGGGTCAGGACCCAGCCTTTGCCTTCTGGGTAGGTATTCTTTCTTCTACATAATGTGGACCCAGTCAGGGTTGGATGGAGTAGATTGTTGTAAATGTTCAATGAATTTGTAAAAGTGTCTAGCATAGTCTTTAAACCAGCAATAACTTAATATATGAGATTGCTATCCCATTTCTGTGAGGCTCTTTGTTTAAAGGGTAAGGTCAATGTTGTGTTGAATATATACATGGGTGTTTGAGAAAAGTGCTACTAACGGATTGATCAAAAGCTGGACTCAACATTTCACATTTTTAAAGGATCACCAAGAGAAAAGTATGTAAAGGAAGAGTGTCACCCTTAAAAACGAAACAGATGTTTAACACTGCTTCTAGCACAATACCAGAAGGAAGACGGAAGAAAAGGAAAGGGGAAAGATGGCAGGAGGGGAGACAGGGAGACAGGGAAAGGCTAGGACATCTTTTGAACAGGATAGAGGAGCAAAGGTGATCTCTCAGTTGAATCCTTGAATAATGGATAGACACGGGTAGGCAATGGACATTCCAGTGGAGGAGAAGAGTAAGATAAAGGTGTGAATGTTGGCGTTAACAGGGATATTCAGGAGGCAAATGGAATCAGCGTGGAATACATGTTAGGTAAATGTAAACACAATGAAGCACAGAGCCATTGTGGGGCTCCGGATCCCTGATACCTTGTGCCTTCTGTTGTGTACAGTACCTATTTTCCCTCCTCTGGCTCCACAGACAGTTTGGCTTCATTATCGTGGATAATTCATTATCTATCCTTCAGTAGCTTCTAAGATAGTTTTGAGAAGTGACCTTCCAAGTGGAACTAATTTTAAAACCATCTAAATAAATCTCCTAGGATTCCACTTTTCAACAGTCACAAATACTTTGAGGTTTCATCTGTTCTTCTATAAATTCATTGCAACCCAACCTCTCCCTTCCAAGAGAGTTTCTAAGCACTGACACTGTAGGATAATGACTCCTTATGAAATTCTGATTGAGAGATAAAATTGCCATCATCAGCATACGTCCTGCTCTCCAGACTCAAGGATATTTAAAATGCTTTCATTTGTGTTGCTTACCCAACCAAATACATTCACATGGGTTCCAGAAGAACTTTCTGTAGCTGAAATAACACCCAGGCAGGGCTTTGCCACTAATAAAATATGTAGGGAATATCCCAGAAAGACTAACATTAAAGAGGTATGAAATGTAGGCTTTTCTAATACAATGACCTAATATGTTCCTATTACAAGTCTTCCTATTATTTAAACAGCTGAACTGGCAGCTTTAAGACCCTTTAAAAGTTAATAGTGGAATTTCAGTGAGACTCTTAAGTCCATATGTGTTTTAATGGATGTTTTAATTACAGAATTTTATACTGGTTCTTATATGTGTCTAGAATTATATGTTTATAACTGATCATATAAGTTACATTATTGTAAATCCTTATGTTTAACGTTTTGTGATTGAAATAGCATTGTATTTCACCTTTGTTATTTTTCAGGATGTCTGTAATGTTTTCAGTGGTACAATATACAATATTTTCACAGCTTTCTGAACTCACATAAAGAGTGCTTCCAAACATTATGAGGAAAGTGACTTGCCAAAGCTTTTAAAACAAAATGGTCACTTCTCTTTCCTTTATGGACTCGTGCTTTCCTTCTAGTGTATTTTGGATTGAGAGAGAAAAAGAAATCTATTTTAGAAATGTCTCAGCCATTTTATCTGAGTTTCTCAACGAATGTTCATTTAATACCTACTGCTGTGTTTTCATATCCTATTGGCTTTCACAAAGCTGGTTTAGATTAGGTATAGTTTCTGTACTTTTCATGTTCTAATTTTGTTTTTTAGGGTTAGATTGAACTAGCATGCATAATCACACTATTAAAGGTGCATGAAAAATGTATAAGTGATTTTTGCTTTCTTTTTCCCTTCCTTCCATCCTCCCTTCTTAGCATGAACCCTATTATCTGTAGTTTTATTTATCCAAATATCTGCAGCTCAAATCAGGCACTTAATGGCAGCACCTTTGGTTCAATCTCCAGAAAATTTGAACCCGATAATAATGATAGAATAATAGATACAAAAAGGGAGTTTTAGCATCAAAACTCATACAATAATATATTTATTTTTAAAAAGATAGGCTCAGTCTATGAATTCTGATCATGACGCTTATTATCAAAGACATTTAGTAAATGATGATCTGATCTCAATATAATTATAGGCATCATGCATCAGAAAAGCCATGGTAAAAAGCCTTTACAAATATAGTCAAAGAAGTCAAAAAAGCATAAGAAAAAAAGCAAGAAGAGGAGACATAAATCTGACTCTCCAGAGTCAGATGCTGAGCGAGAGAAGGATATAAAAGAAAAAGACCGAGAAAGTGAAAAAGATAGAACTAGACAAAGATCAGAATCAAAACACAAATCACCTAAGAAAAAGACTGGAAAGGATTCTGGGAATTGGGATACTTCTGGCAGTGAACTGATTGAAGGGGAATTGGAAAAGCACAGAAGGACCCTTTTGGAGCAACTGGATGATGATCAATAAATTATACCAAATATATGTTTACAGTATGATTTAAAGTCTAATTCAGACCAGGGACTCTATTTTAAAGTTCAATTGAAATAAAACACTGGGTTTTAATTATATCATAGGAAACAAAAAAAGTGCATTTAAGTATTGTTATTTGGACTTTATAAAAGCAAAGGAAATTGAAAATAACTTTTGATTCTGTATCAAGAATCATATTTTCATATGGTCATAACTGTCTTTCTGTGACCCTTTCATAGGGCACTGCAGGATGGATTAAAGGTGGCAATTTACTGAAAAAAAGAAAGTAAATATTGTAAGGTATTTAGTCAGTTGCTATATTTTGAAATTGCATGAAATGCATTTTAATCATATAGGTCAAAGGCTAGAAACAATCTCTCATATAAGGAAAAACCAAAAGCTGTGATGATGGAGAGGTTAGACCACATTCATTAGGTGCTGAAGGAAAAGTACTTACACTTTTGCAACCTAAAGAGTATGAAAAAGTGAAAAATTAAGACTATGTTCAAATTACCATAAGTAAACTTGAAATCTAGTAATTGAGATTTGAGTCCTGATATGCTTGAAGCCAGACATGCATCCAGCTGGATTTATCATCCTTCAAGAGAAGATTTTTTTCAAAAGAACAACTGAGATTTCCAATTATAAAAATAATAGCAATGATCATAATTCTATAGAGAACATTGGGCTCTGGACTTTATTTCCTGAGAAATGATGTAACTATTATACATCATTGTGCCAAGGAAACAGAGTCAGTGGGGGTTGGGGGGGTGGCTGGGAGATGTTGATGAAGAAGGTGCTGACTTAAATCTTATCAGCTTCTAAAGATTGTTTGGTCTGTTGTTCTGGTTCCTTCCTCAGGAAGCTGGGATATGCATGGCTGCTTCTTAGATGAGTCATCACCAAACTGTTGTGGCCCGGTAGGGGAAGAAGCCTATGTCAGGAAATCTGGGACACTTAATGACACTCCCTCATGCCTATGGCTGGTAAGCACAATTGATTTGGTTCTACACATAATAAGGCTGATGTCAGGGCTCGAGCCCTGTATGGGCCAATTAGCATTTTTTTTCTGTGCAGTGATCACAGACTGCATATCTAACCCTGGCAAGCCAGATGTCTTGCACATATAAGCCACTCATAAGAGATTGGACAAGTTACTATATACAACAATAATACAAAAATTCCTCTTAGTCCTGGGAAAACAATAGAAGTGTACTATCATCATTTTGTTAGCACCAATTTCATTTATTAGGGAAATCTGATCAGACTCTTTAGAAAATGAAAGTCATTTTTCAGATGGAATTATCCTTTTCAATTAAATAAATATTCTTAAAACTGTGTTGTTAAACTTGTTCCCCAAATAGTGACTGTGGCCTAATTTCAGGGGGGAGTTATGGTAATAATACTTTCTCCACATAAATTACTCTTTTGAATTTGATAAAATTAAATACTTGAAAGGCTAGAATAATAATATAATAATAGTCTTCAAAATCGCTGATGACCTTTGGAAATACTTTAGCCACCCCTTGCAGAATTGTTATATTGGTGAAATTCCATTATTGAAATATACTAAAAGATTAAATTTATCTCAGGTGAAATTATGTAGTAGGTACATGTAGTATAAATAATGTTTGCATTTTCACTCTTTCACAATTAGTGCACATCTTTATATAGGATGACCTCACTTCTGAGATCTAGGAGAAGCCACAAGATTCATGCCTGACCATTGAAATACAAATAGTAACTTTTCTTTTTTTTTTTTTTTTTTTTTACATACCTGAAGGCAAACTTTGGGACTTCAGAGTTTTATGAAGTCAATAATCCCCACTCTTTTTGTGCTCCACTCTATTCGATCATATTACTATGACTTTCAAACTTCAAATAGCTAATTAGTAGAAGTCAGATTCAGAATCAGAACTTTCAGTTATTGTAACAAATGTTTATTGGACACCTACTTTGGGCTTTAGACTTAATCATTCAGCTCTGGTTTTATAGAATCTGATAGAACAATCTTTCTCCATTCTGTATGATATAGAGTGATATATAAAAAAAGTGTTTGGAAAAAATGATAAAATGTACATTCATTTAAAAAAGGAACATTTCCAAAAAAAAAAAAAGTAACATTTCCAAGTAATAGGAACATGCACATTGATTTTCCTTCTGTTTTTGCAACAAAAGTTGTGTCATTTTTGTTTAAAGACCAAGGCAGATAGATGCTTTACGATGACAATGTAAAATTACACACTGATAAGTGAAATAATGAGGCTGGAGGGCTGGATGCTTTGTAAAAAATATCTTTTGTAGCATTGAACCTGCCATGTCAGCCAAGCTTGAATGAAGCAGCAAGCTCGGTGAACTCAATCACATGGAATATCATATCTGTTGTAAACATACTACGTATCATTACTAGAACCTTTGTATTCCATTGATTTTTATTATGTTGCATGAATGGACAGGTTAGTTCATAGAGACAGAGGTTACACTATAGAAAATAAAAAATTTATCTAAGAAATAAATGGTATAATGTCCTTGGCGTAGTTTAATCATACAGTATCAACATTCTCTGTAAATTACAATGGGTCATTAGTGTTGAAGACATCAGGATGAAATATCAAAACTGCTCCAGGGGGCCTGGGAGGCTCAGTTGGTTGAACATCTGCCTTCGGTTCAGGTCATGGTCTCAGATTCCTGGGATTGAGACCCGGATAGGTCTCCTTGCTCAGCAGGAAGTCTGCTTCTCCTTCTCCCTCTGCCCCTCCCTTCTGCTCGTGCTCCCTGTCTCTCTCTCTCTCTCAAAAGAAAAAACCCTCCAATTTGAGCAGGAAATACTACTATTTTCCTTATGAAGCCTTAACATCTAAATAACTTAAAGGAAGCATCAATTCTAATTTCTCTCTCCTTTCTACTTTGGTTTTCTAAAATACATCAAATTTGTTGGAAAGCTTAAAAATAATTGAGACGAAGTACAGTACCAAAGGGTGAATGGCTGGAATAAAAGTTAGAATTGAATATACGTATGATACTGCCTTTTGTGTTGTTATTCTTTCCTCAATGTCTCCTATGAATGAGGACTCTTAAGAGAGACTAGAGTGGCATTTTTTTTTTCTGGTCTCTTCTTTCCATCGTTTACATTATGACATGATGTCACATTTCCTTTCAAACTTTCCCTGTCAACCTGAATAGTTAGCAATGCAGAAGGTTCTTTTATGTGGCTGTTGGTGGGGGGATCAGGGTCACAATTCAGATGTTATGTTTTCCTCTGGGTCAGTGCACAACTTTCATTCCTATCTAACAAACAAATGATGACTCTAGATCAGAAGGATCAAGATCAAACTCAAACACCCTAAATGGATGGGTTTCCTTTTTCCTCTTACAAAAGAGGAAATGCCACTTCCCCACCCCTTCCTCTGAAAATGCATGACCTGCTCTTCTCCTCCTGGGAGTTGCAGACAAACAGGGGGACACAATAGGAGGCTCATCTATCTGGCCATGGTGTGTTATAGACCTAAATTAACATGCTTCTTGACCTCACTGATAACCTTTAAAGGAAGATTTAAATCTATTTCCTCAGGGTCCAAATCAGGAGATTTTTGTCTGGAATAAATCCACAAGTCGTGAGGACAAAAAGGAATTCTTCATACACAAACATAAGAAAAGCAACAACAACAACAACAGAACTTAAGAAACAGAGTGACGTTTTGTCCCATTGTCAAGACAAAAAAAATGTGTGTAAGAGAGAAAGGAAGAGAGGAAGAGAGGGAGGAAGAGAGAGAGGGAAAGAGAAAGGAAGAGGAGGAGAAGGAGAGAGAGAGAGAGAGAATGAGAAAGACCTGATTCCTTTGTGTCTTAGGTAGGTGACGTTTGCCTGGGATGATTATCGTGGTATCACAAAACTGTCTCTTCAACAATGTCATAGATTGCTAACTTGCTAACTACTGGTTCATTTTGTTTAGACAGAGTAACAATTAGTTTAAACACAAATTCTAGCCCCCGTGTTGCTTTTTTCTCCGTTTTGTTTCATAATAGCATGAGCATGACTGTAAGAATGACAGCTCATTATTTCATGTGAAATGAAGCCTTCTCCTTTCTTCAAACACCAACCATCATCCCCATAAAAATGAAAACTAACCTACGCTAGAAGCAGCCCCACGAACAAAGGGCAGACATCTCTGATGCACAGTTTAGAAATAGAAACCAATTTGGAATCAGACAAATCTGAAGTTGGCTTAAAGTCTTCCCATCTATTGAATGTGTGAAGCTCTTCGTTTCTAAGCAGGGAGCAAAGGAACCATGGGTATTCAGTGAGGCAGAGTTATTAAAGCCCGGGGCTCATACCACACACATGCAGATCTTAGTTCTTTCCCATTCCATTTGAAATGACTTTTGAACGTCTCCTACGTGCCTAACACAAAGCCTCATGGTGCGGGTAGGACGGGAGAGAATGCGGCCCACTGGGAGTGACTGGACTATGCAGGGCCTGGGCAGGGGCACCACCAGCTCTTGGTCAGAGGCCTCTTTCCTCAAGGCTCTGTTCTCCACCCTCTTCTCCTCACAGATTGTTCCTTCTGTGCTACACCTTATTTTCATTTCAACTCTGGGAAGCTCATTTCCAAACCAAAATTGGAGTTTTCTCCACCTCTAAAAACCAAGTCCATGAGATTACAGGCCCTGGCAATGGAAATACAGCAAGAAGAACTCATCTTCTTCTCTGCTCAGAGTGGTTCCTTCTGACATCGAGGTTTTTGCTAAGGAGCCTAGGTAGTAGCATCCTTGCCACTCTCCCAGGTAGACAGCTACAAGAAGCAAGAGACGTATGGTGCAGCGCTTAAGAGCAAGCTTTATGGGGGAAGGCCACCCAAGTCCAACCCAGCTGTCATTGGAATAATAAAGTAACTTAACACCTTAATCCCATGTTGCTGTGGTACAGATGACATTTTTATCGTTACTAATACTGTACTGAATATTTGAAACTTGCTGAGAGAGTGGCCCTTGAAAGTTCTCGTCACACACAAAAAATTATGGCCATTTATGGTGTTGGATGTTACTGGGATGATTGTTTTGCTGGACCTGTAAATAGTGAATCATTATGCTGTGCGCCAGATATTATATGATGATAGCTGCCACTTCTATCTTGACAAACATAAATACATTTTATAACGTGTGTATAGTTCTTAGGATAGTGCATGGCACACAGCACGGTAAAGATAGCTTATATTGCAGCAATATTTGCTGTTCTATAAGTGTACTCTCAGAATTTGTACCAGGATGAAATTAGGCTCCTGTCCCCCTGTATTTTTGCCTGTCTGGTCACTGGATCATCACAAAATTCTAATCATTATTCTCAAACATCCAACAATCTGCTGACAACTGTATCTAACAGATAGATAAGGCTTTTTCTTCTTTACCCTCCGCATATTTAATAATTTCTGTTTTTTTCTGTGTCATGGTAATAGTGTGCATGCTAATCTTAAGCCTCTTGATTAGTAAGATCTTAAGGTCAAGAAACAGTTTCTTACCCATTTTTGAATCATCAAAATATTTTTTTTTTGAATCCTCAAAACGAACACTTTTTCAGTGCAGGGCCTGGTTTGTAAAACTACCTTGAATCGAATGAAAAATATTCCTCTACAAAACATTAGAACTGAATCGTATGTCACTAAGTTGTAGATTGGATGTCCTGCAATATCCTTTAGTGGTGGCTGCATAATTTATATGAAAAAAAAAACTATTTGGGATTTTACTATGTTATTGTGAGTGAATACCACTTACTTGAGAATGTATAGTAAATGGACACAATGAGTTATTGAGGTAAGGTTCCAGGGCACTCATGTGGAGAAGTTGATGAATTACTTAACCCATCAATTTTACAGCCCTTTCCCCACCCCTGAATAAGACTGCTAATGACAACTAGGTGACTTGAATTTATTGATTAAGGAATTTAAGTGCATATTTAGGAGAGAGATCCTAAGATGACTGATGTTCTGTGCTTGGCGTGACCTTTATAATGTTAAGTTTTTTCTTTTTAAAAGTTAATATGGGATTGTTAGGGTAGGGGAACATTGCAATGTATGCTCTGCACTCAGTGTAACATTAGGAAGGATGAAAGAGCAGCCCATGGAGGAGATGGAGAAATGAGCCAAAATCTGGCAGAGATATAACTTTCCTGGGGTTGGGACGTAGGGGATGAGCACTAACAAAGCTTTCACTGGCCCTTCCACTTGGGCTTGTACATGATAAGAGATACCTGACCTTCCTTCTCAGTTTCCAACACGGTTTCTTATCCTATGTTGGAATCCTGTAGTGTTCTCTGCCTGGGGCCACTATCAAGTTACCCATTTATTATTTCACTAATTCTTTTTCCCAATATATTTTAAGCACCCACATCGTTCATACATAACAGTAGGTACTGGGGGTAGAATGATTAATGAGATAGGGTCCCTGCCCTTACAGACTCAGAGATAGGATTAATTTTAATTAATTAATTAAAGACAAGATTAATTTCAATACTCCGAGATGGTCTCCGTATTTCCAAAGTAATTATACTTTTCATTCATCCCCAAATGTGAAAGCTGATGAGTCTTCTTTATGTGTGAGCCTCATGGTTCTGTAGATGTTGTGTTGGCCTTTAGCTCTAGACTTCACAAACGTTTTTGTTTTGTTAGATTTTGGAAAACATCTCGTATCATCTCATTTTCCACTAACGGTTTTTAAAGCCAAATCAATACTTTGGAAAATCAATAGCATCATGTCAGCATCCGAAAATCTCCTCAAAAACTCAATTTAATAACAAGAGGACTGAATGGTTTGTTCTTCTATTTAGTGTATCTCAGGATCCACCTGTGGAAATGAGATCTTAGTGTGAGAACCGGCCAATTTTGAAAGCATGTTTAGACTCAACTTTTGTGGAGATGTTCCTCCTTTGATAAGAGGCAGCTGTTTGGGCACAGGAATGGATTTCTCTTAAAGTGGCTTTTAATAGTTTCCTAGTTATTTTGCTAATTTTTTTCAAAGGCTATATAAATTTAGCTTTCTTGGAATAGAAGTGGAAGAAATGTTCCAATAGAAGATTTCCTGAAAGCACCATGGAAGATATCTTGACGCTATAATGAATGCTTGGTAGCCACAGATCTGGTCTCATAAATCTTTTGTACTAATGATTCAATCTGTATCTTTGCTTAACACCCATTAATCCAGAAGATGAAGATGAACAGAGAAATAATAGTTCAACAGAATGGAAGAAGCAGAAAACAATAGTATAGTTGCTGAGCTGTTTAAAGGGAAGTAAAACAAACAAACAAAAAACAAAACACCGTGTCTTATTTACTATACTGCCAAAACAAACAATTGAAAAAAATAATAATTTAGCCAAAATGGTCATGTCTGGTAGAGTCACTGCACAGAGTAGTAAGTAGCATAAAATAAAATGGAACAGAATTAGGTTTATATTCTTGCCTCGCCATAGCACTGCTTTTATTGAGCATTACTTACAGACCTTCACTTTTCCTCAGCTGTAAAGTTAGAAAATAAAATACTTACTTGTTATAAGCCTTAAATAAGAATAAATATGTAATATGCTGATCATAACATCAGATGCAATTTATAAGCAAATGCAGTCCTCATCTTCCCAACAAAGGAAAAAGAAAAAAAATTACACACCAACTATAAAGAAAATTTTGCAAAATACTTTTTTTTTCTGTTAGGATAAATGAAACTGTTTACAGAGAAATAAGCTTTTAAAAATTATGCCAAATAATTAAATGAAGAAAACACTTCTTCCTTATTCATTTCTAACTCTGTTCAAGATTGGATTTCTGAGCAGCAATGTGGCTTTTATTACATTTTTTCCCCACTAGAATAAGCACACTTTCAAGTGTATCCTATTGATAAGGAATTGTCTTGACTCCCATGAGCAAACTTTTCCCAGATGGGTCTATATAAGTAAAGAACACAAAGACTTATGAAATTCCTTCAGTTATTAGACTATATCCAAGAGTTCCCTGGCTCCTGTTTTGAACTAATGTGCATCAATGGTGGATACAGAAGGAACATCCGGGTTAAATATAGCTGTCTCTTAAAGAGCTGACCTGAAGAATTGAACACATTGTGGTTAATGGTGACCTCCTGCACTTTGCTATTGGCTGTGAATTTCAGAGAAACTTTATATCCAGTAAGACCTCCCTGGGGAAATCAGTTCTGGACATTGGAACTCTGCCCTCAGCTAGATGGGGCCATGTTTACAGATACACTCCATCAAGACTCTCCCAATGGTAACCCCATTTGATAAAGCTGAAGAGATATGTCCTCAGATTGCCTAGTCTAGAGAGAAAAGAAGAAAATAATAGTAGATATTTGTTATATTGGGGAAAAGTACACATATGTGCCTCATGCCATGTATTCTTGACAAGAAATCTTGTAAAAAGGCCTCCCTATATATATATATATATATATGTCTATTCACATTTGTTGTGTTAGAATAGTTTCTGAAATTTTTCATTTATTTCTGGGTTGACGAATCATTATCAGTATCCTCGTGATAGTAAATGTTTATATAGCCCTTACTATATGACAGACATCGAATATACAAGGCCCTTTACATATATTAATTCATTTTAATTCTCTCTTCAACCCTATGAAATTAGTATAACCAATTTCATCATTTATGGAGGAAGAGTCAGCTGAGGTCCACAGAAGGAGTCATGTCAAGGTCATTGAACTAGTGTGGTGCCACCCATGTCTTTAATTGTTCTTCTACCTCAAACTGTCTTTTCAAAAAGTTACTTGATTCTAAAGCTGAAAACAAAAACCTAAGTAGAGCATTCTTCTATTTTAGCAGGAAAATGTCGTACCTGGAAAGTTCCTTCTATATTCATCCAACTGTTTTTTTGGATGTATTGAAAGACCAGGTAGCTGAGGTTTTTTGGGGGGAGGTGCAGAGAATTAGAAAAAGGGTATAATTATCACCTTCCTGGTTAGATGTGGTTGGGAGATTGGTAGCCAACATTTTAAATCTTCCCCAAATTGCTTAAAGAATTGTATTGAGGGCAGCCTGGGTGGCTCAGTGGTTTAGTGTTGCCTTCAGCCCAGGGTGTGATCCTGGAGGCCCAGGATCCAGTCCATGTCAGGCTCCTTGCATGGAGCCTGGTTCTTCCTCTGCCTGTGCCTCTGCCTGTGTCTCTGCCCCCCACCCCACCTCGTGTGTCTTCCATGAATAAATAAATAAAATCTTTAAAAAAAAGAATTGTATTGAATATTAGGACCTGAACCATCTGTAGACACAGTGGCTTCTTTCTATTCAGCACATAGCAATTTAGTTCTTTTTCTTTACACACATGAAAGAATTGATCAAATAGGTGGGAACTGACTAACGCAGAAGTGCTGTTAGAAAACATACTGTGAAATAATAGAAAATATGTCTGCAAACTTTGAAGGATGTGATGACAGACTGGAAGCATTTCTATGGACTTAGCATCACCTGTTTATTCTATTTTAATAATAAGGGGGGTTATGGAAAGGTTTTTTTTTTTTCTTCTTCTTCTTCAAGTACACTTTCGGAGGTAAGGAGAGAACATACATGGGAAGGAGAACAGAGGTGAATGTTTTCAGAGAACACTAATAAAGGGAAAATGACTTGCAATTTGACAAAGCAGGGATAGGAGAATTTTATTTTACTTTATTTTTTTAATTTTCTAAAAGATTTTCTTTATTTATTTGAGAAAGATAGGCATACAGGATGAGAGGAGGGAAGGGACCAAGGGAGAGGGAGAAGCAGACTCTCTGCTGAGATCATGACCTGAGCCAAAGACAGATGCTTAACGGACTGAGCATCCGTCCCTAGAAAATTTTAGACTGTAATAACGAAAGATTAACAGTCTCTCTAAGTCTTCCTACCAGGACACAGATCCAAATTATGTTTTATGTTGTAATTTTGAGTTCGACAAAGGTGAGAGCTATGTTCTAGCCATGGTCTACAATCCTAAAATGACATGTCTCCATTATTTTCATTCTCATGTTACCTCTTAAAAGTATTCTTGCAGATATCTAAAAATCATACATTTCCTTTAATTTTTTTTCATTTTTAAATACTTATTTCTCCCTAAGATTTTAGGCATTCTGATCTCCTGCTCCATATGCCATTCTGAGACTCCCTATGCCAGAGCCAATTTTTGGTTTTACTTTATTTCCTCTGATGGGAATATTTTTATGCATTTTTATGTTGGAAATTGTAGTTCATTTTCACTTCTATTAACTATTTTCAGAGAATTAATTTAGGGTCTGTTCCTAGGTGGGACTTTCAATTGGTCTTTGCAGTTAATTTGAATTATTATCATTATTATTATTATTATTATTTTTTTTTTTTTTTTTTTGCAGAGTTTGGATTTCCCTTAGAAAGGTAAAACATGCTTATAATCAGAATAGGTGGTGGGTGGTAATAGAGAGTTTCACTAAAATGTGGGCTCCAATTTATGCATATACTTCAGCACAGTATTTAAAATATTGTGTTTCTAAATTTATCTCAAATTTTTGAGTAGTTTTTGTATAATTGTTAAAAGATTAATTCACTTAATTTTGCTGTTGTATGTACATATTTTATAACCAAATTTTCTGTCATTTTACATCTTTATGCTTTCCAACAAAATGCATGCAACAGAGGACAATCTATGTTGGGACTGCATGCCACATTATGCCCTATTGACATATCTCTGCATTGAAAGGCAAATCTTTACAAATGCATGCCAATTTAATGATGCAATGAATGTTTTATAGACTCATATTAATTTTTTTGTTCTGGTTTTCATATAAAAATTATATATATGAAGGAAATCAGTTTTGTATACTTGACTTACAATTTTGACTTATTTAAATTTATTAAATGTTCCTTATTTTTCCTCTTGGTGGTTGGAGGATAACTTCTCCAAATGCAGAACTTTATTGTAGTAAAAAATATATGCTTAAAATATAACGTGATTATTCCATAGTTTGATTTCCATGATAAACATGCAGCAACAGTAATTCAGGATAATAAAAAGAATCTTGGAGATTTTTTTTTAAAGGGTGATTTCCATACAAATTTGATGTTGTATTTAATTCAAAGAGCTATAGGCCAAGATAAGTTGAATCATGTATGACAGAGGACCATAGAATGTTGACCAGTTTGAATGATAATAATGGTAAAAGGTAAAAGCATTTGATCCAGAAGAGAAAGTGGCCATAACAGTAGCATTAGGATGAGTAAATTCAAACCAAGTTATTTTCTCAACTCTTACATACAAGTCATTATTTAAAGTCTATTTATTTAAGTAACCTCTATACCCAACGTGGGGCTCAAACTCATGACCCTGAGATCAAGAGCCTCACATGCTACAAACTGAACCAGACAGGCACCTCTATAATTCATTTTTAAATTCATTTATTTAACAATCATTATTGAACCCCTATTGGTTTTAAGCACTGTGCTAGGAGACAAAGTGCTAACTAGAAAAAACACATTATCTGCCCTCATAGAACTTACAACCTGGGCTACCATAATTCCTGAGCCATGATATTTCTGGACTTGCTAAATACCTATAAATTCACTGTGCTAGAGTGCATCAGCGAAATAAAAGTGTTCCTTGGACAATTTAATTAAAGCTGGAAAAGTGGAGAGCCAAGATTTATGATCAGAAACACAATGGAAATGCAATGCAAATTCTGGAAACCTCCATAAGTCTAAAATCAGCCATCCCCAGAAACAAGCCCCGAGTAACTTCCAGGGGACCTATGCCTTAGGGGCTTCTGATATTATCTTAGAACAACAGTCATAATTTGCAGGAGGCAGCTGAAAGAGAAGGGAATAATGGTATCATCTGACATTTTTTTAAAAAAGAAAGAAAAATAACAATAACGATAAAACTCTAAAACTTGTAGAAAAACAACTAGTTCATAACTATCCATTTCACCCCTTTACCCACATGCATCAGAAAGAGGATGACACAGGTAGTGAATCTCATGGGCGCTGGCACCAGACTGCCAGGTTTTCAGCCCCACTCTACAGACTTTTCAGCTGTGTGATTTTAGGCTAGGCCTCAGTTTCCTCATCTATAAAATGGGAATGACAACACCTTCCTTATAGGGTTGTGAGAATTAAACGCATTAATATCTATACCACAGCTTAGAGACTGGCATAGTGGTCAGTAGCTCCTTTAAGTGTTAGCTCTTGTTATGGAAGTCACACAGTTAATGGGTAAGTTTATCTCCAGGTTCATGTTTTATGATTATCCATAAGCCCCTCGCATGGCTAGCTCTGCTCTGCAACAATGGAAAAAACAAACAGATGCACCGTGATTGTCCTAGGCAAGATGTTTGGGTCCAGTGATAGGAAGCACTCACCTCTCTAAAGTCAAAGGAAGTAGAATGTGAGTGTAGAACTGCTTCTCTCCATCATATCCAAGGCTCTTAGATTAAGAGGAAGAGAGAAACAGGAAGATTCAGGGATTCTTTCAGAATGACTTCCCTTTGTGGTAGTTGTTTATTTCTTATTTGTTTTCTAAAGATTTTAGTTATTTATTTTTATATTTAGTTAGTTATTGTTTCTAAAGATTTAGTTATTTATTCATGAGAGACACAGAGATTGGCAGAGACATAGGCAGAGGGAGAAGCAGGCTACCTGCAGGATGTGGAATTTGATTCCAGGACCCTGGGATCACGACCTGAGCCAAAGGCAGACATGCAACCACTGAGCCAAAGAAAACCTGATTATTGTTTAGAACGATGCTTTGGTCATAGCAGCAAATAGATATAATGTGATTTACTTAGAGTTGTGGTTCTTAACAGGACGTTCAATGCCCTGGAGGTCCTTCGGGAAATGTGTTCGGGCATGTTGTTGTTATGCCAAGTGGAAGGACACTGCTGTCATTGAGTAGCCAATTGCCAGGGATATCAGAAGCTCTGGAGGTGTATGTCCCTGTCTGACATTCTTCAATGTCCCACTGAGTATCCGTGGAAGTGAAAGACCTGTCAATAAATAACTAAGCCTAGTAAAATCAAGTATTTTTGTGAAGAGTTTTAGTACATGCAGTTTTTTTTTTTTTTCAGTATTGCCACTACTGTTTAAATTGAGGAAAGACTGAACTTCATTTTGTTAAGAACTTTACCAAGAATGGTTTGCCATTTCTCGAAATCTCATCACCGATAGCATTGTGTTTCTCTGGTTTTGAAACAATACAAAAAAGTGAATTAATTCGCATTTTTATCTGTAGCATTCACAGTGATGATACCTAGAGGAGTGAGCATTTACCTACTTCGTTATGATTGTTTACACAGTCATGTCTAAAATTTACATATTGAATGTATAATATTTTGTTATAAATTAATTTACTTTTCTCTATTAATGATTTATTTATTGATAGATGATTGTAACTGTGAACTTCGTATTGGGAGAATAAAAATGTCATTATAAAAATATTCGTTATGTAAGAGAGATATTGAATCCATTGAGTAGAGAAGCAATAGCCTGTAGTCTTGTGCCCAAAAGGATAGTTTGGGATACTAAGTTTCTAAGAATAGTTCTGTCTGTAACATATATTTTTCTGCAGCATAGTATGTTCCAGACTTTTCTTGTCTCTAATTTTCATTTCTCTGTGTGTGTGTGTGTTCATTTCCAATGATAGAAAATCAGTGAGTTACTTAAAGATTTCGATAATTTAATTTATCATATTCACAACTTGTTTTGTTTTTGCTGTCTTTAAAAATAAACTAATAAAAATACCAAAATGCTGGAGTCCTTCACTAATTGATATCTTCTTGATTTTTTAGATAATTTAAGAATACTGTCAGGCGCTTAGGTTTGTGACTAGCTCCAGCAGGCAACAATGATGCTAGGAAAACCAGAAACCTGATTGTTAACCAAAAATATGATCACTCAGGTCATTCAGTATCCATTTCTAAGTTTGCTTTACAAAAATAATACTCCATCAGAAAACCACCATCCTTTAACTCTCTGATTATATTGTCATGTTTTTATGAACTGCCTTGCAAAAATTCCAAGTTTAAATCTTTGCAGCTATATGAAAAACCCTACACATGCATTTATATTTTCAATTCCTATAATAGGTTTATAAATGAAAACAAAGGCAATAAAACCAGCCATAGGATGTTGTGAAGCGATCATTACAGAACTATGGAAAATTGATTATATAGAACATCAAAACATTTTAGAATTGACTTTATAAGAAAAATCTTATTAAAAAACACCATTGACAAAAAGGGAAATATGAAAACAATAGGAATATACATGACGACTAGTGAAATAGAAAATGGAATATAAATGTCATATTAAAATGTGAACTAATAAAATGCAATATTATTTGTTTATATTACTATGAGTATCTTAATGGAGAGAAAAATTTTGAAATGGCAGGGAGATGAACTGGACGCCTCAGATTCATTTTCTGTGGTTATTAATGAATAATTCTATTCCATTTCACAACCATATCTTTCCCAATACTTGCATGTGTGCTGTGCCCTTTCTCCGGTAAGGTATTTCCCAGCAACGCTGTGTGTTCATCAAGTCTCAAGAATAACAGTCTTCAAAACCATAGACGTCAGCCTGGCAAACCACAAAATCTAGCAAAAACCCAAACTGCTTGAGGAACCAGTCCTGAAGTCAAGAGGAAGCTCCTTTATTTTCTGACACCTTCGATCTTTGCCCCCAGAGTATCTTATTTGTCCTTATATTACTCTTTGTGTAATGTTCCTAACCATTTAGAAATCAACAATTGTTACCTTTACTGTTTCTCTGTCATTATTCAAACCTAAGTCTAGAATTCAGCCTAAAGAAGAAAAAAAAAAAATCCTGCAATGTGTACCCACGTGGTCATCTGGACATGACGCTGAGTGAAAAGCCAGTCACTAAGGGACAGCTACAGAATGGTTCCCCTTAAGTGCATTACCTGAAATAGTCAAACTCCCAGAACAAAGGATTGAAAGAGGTTGCCAGGACCAAGTATGGGGTTACTAATCTATAGGTATAAAATTTCAGTTGTGAAAGATGAGTAAGTTCTAAAGATTTGCTATTCAACGTTGTGTCTATAGGTAACAATACTGGACCATACACTGAAAAATCTGTTAAAAGGGTAAATACCATGTTAAGCGCTGTTACTACAATAAAAAATAAAATTCCATATATCTCTTATGCTTCAACAGAAGCTTATTAAATATAAATATTCAACCCTGTTCTTTTAGTCAACTGTAGAGAAAAATATCAACAGAAAATCCTATTGATAAATAACAACTTCTGTAATGTATAGTGAGTAAAGCATCATCATCAACAACAATAATAAATAAATGTAATTATTGAAATATATAAATATGTAAAATATAAATATATATATATTAAACAGAAAGCAAGGTTTAGCTTTCGGAATACTTTATTATCTAGTTGCTTTTGATTGTGTTTTTACATGACTAAAGTAAAATGATACAAGCAATAATTCAAATATTACATTTGAAACTTTGTGTTGTAGTAAATCTTTTTTGTTCTATAATAATAGCACATGATAGAGAAAATTCCAAGTCAGGTAGGCTTAGTTTGTTGACTTGGAAAATATTTTAAAAATGCTTTGGAGAGTAAACATATAATTTACTAGATTATGTTGTAGTTTTTCATTATATTGATTGTCATAATTATGGATCCTAGGACAAAATGTTCACAGGGAAGTTTTTTCCATCTCCCCATGGAAGTGCTCACCACTCCCTCTGCCCCCTGTCTGTCTTCCATCAAGTCCATCTGGATCGCCACCTACATCTACCTAGTGAATACATCTAAATTTAATCCTCACGCTAGAATTAGAAGAATTCATGAGAAATTAAAAAAAAAAAAAGTGGCTGCAGAAATACTAAAGTAAAAGGACATGAGATATTTCCAAAGCAGTCCTCTCTTCCTGATGCTCTACAGCCTGAATTTAAGGTCAGTATCCCAGCGGGGCCTAAAGGGACTCACATGCTCCTAACCATGTTTGAGCAATCGATGGTGACCAAACAGCTGCCGTGTTTGCCCACATTTTCTCTTGCACTGGGACCCAATCGCTGTCTCCTAGGGTCAGAAGGAAAGCTCTGATTGATCTCATTGGGAGGGGTGCCAAGGAAAGGACAATAGTATCGGGCTCCCGACATCAAACTAATTTTTTACAGGGTAGCCAAGAGTCAGATTACATCTTCAGCAGCATAGTGGAGACTAGAGAGAGAATAAAAACAAGATGGGTACATACTTGAGAAGAACGGCATCCTAGGCAATTAACAAATTTCTATAAAAAGATGATCCTACTTTGCGTTGCCCAAAAGTTAATGCGTTAAGAAAATGACAAGTTATGAGAATCCAATAATACCTGAACTATTTTATATTTTAAAAAATCAGTAAGTTTATTGAGACAATTCTATCTAGAAGAGTAAAGATGTGGTTGTACAGATGCATGTGTGTTCAGGACATAGTTAGAAACTTTTATCTTTCACATTTGAACTGTGGATCCATGAGCATGTCCATCCTTCATCTCTGCCAGGAAAGGGTCCCGCCCTCCCACTGCCAGTGCATACTGTTCGATAGAGTAGGTTCCACTGTGAAAAATCTCTTGTTTTTGTCCCATGATGCCTCCTTCTGTTTTGTTGTTCTTATGATGTGGTGAGAGGAGGAATTTGGAAGGAGGCTGCCGGGCCCCGCAATTTCAATAACACCCGAGGTGTATGTGGCCCCAATAAATGTATCTTAACTAGTAATGGCTGTTTGCATATTTACTTGTTCAGAAATTAACATGCAAGGGTCTAGAAACAATTTTTCATCCTCCTAAGAAATCAATGTTTCAGACTACATGAAGTTCTTTAAATTTGGTCCTTGCAGATACATGCCGACATAATTTTACATGACTACTTTTAAAACAGACTATATACATGCTTGGAACTTTGAAAAAGGAGTGTTTTGTCTTCTGTTTCCTCTCCTTTTTCTTTCCTTTTTTTTTTTTTTTTTTTTTAAGATCTTATTTATTTATTCATGAGAAAGGGAGAGACTTAGGCAGAGGGAGAAGCAGGCTCCCTGTAGGGAGCCCAGTGTGGGACTTGATTCCTGAACTGGGATCATGCCCTTAGCCAAAGGCAGATGCTCAACTGCTGAGCCACCAGGCGTCCCTCCTCCCCTTTTTCTTCTCTCCTTTTCTGTATCACCTCTGACTCACTACCACAACCCATGTTCACACACCCATGTTTCTCCAGGCTTACAAAATAAGAACAACAATAAAGGTCCATCTAACAGATCTATCTCTCATCTCTCATTGTTCTAATCATCTGTGTGCAGTCATGTAGACAAGTTATTTTTGTCATTATTTTACAGAAATGGGATCTCAAACAGACTTTTAGGTACCTTACTCTCTCCTCCCAGTTCTAGTGTGAAATTTGCCATTTCAGACACCACCACAGGGAAGAGGGGAGGAGGAGTATGAAGGCCCAGCAGCCCCAAGGAGGAAAGCGCTCATCTACTCTCTTCCACTGGTGTCCTTGGCAGGAGACTCGAGGTCATTTGAGACTATTCTAATTAGGAAATTTGGCTCCAAGGTATCTACTACTCACACTGCTGTTTGGGGGACAGAGCTCACAGTCTCATTTAAAAGCACAGAGACCAGATCATCTTGTTTTGAGTTTATTTTCCCCCCAATGCCCAGATCCTGGTGGTTGGGCTGCCCCTCGTTTCTCAGTAGATGCCCCCTCCTCACCCTGTCCTGTCTTCCTGTGCTTGCCTCCTATGCTGGACACTGCAGACCTCTTTTGTAATAACCACTTCAGAATAAGAGGTTTAATTAACATAATGCAGCCTGGCAGTGGTAGAGAGCATATGGAAGGCTGAAAATTCCCACGAAGCCCGGCCTGTTCCGTGTCCTCAGCCTCATTCCTGCTCAGTGCAGGGGCAGGGAAGGATCCTTCTGTCTGCAGCTGCAGGAGGCCCTGTCTCATGCTCGCTTCCAGTGCTGTGAGCATCATACTTCGGGCAATCTGGCCTCTCCCCGGGTTCTTTGCTCCCATCAGGTAATGGGTTTTCTTCTCTTTGATGCACTCTCAGCAGAATAATCCAACCCCTCAATTACCCTGAAGTTGGAAACACACATCACTGTTCTTCTTTCCCCTTTCCTGTGCCTTTCTCAAGTGGAAAAACTGCAGTCACGACAGAAGTCTTACTGGAAGACACCAGGAAACCTCCAGTTTCCAGCTCCTGAACTTTTTGACTCCCTCCTAGTCATGGAGCCAACAAAGTCTCTATGGTGATCGCATTTTACAACAAAATATATTAGATCCATTTCCTGCCTATTAAACAAATGTTTCGATCTCGTACAAATAAGATGAAGATGGCCTTAGAAGGGCTAAAAACAATCGTCCTCCCAAACGTTTTCAGGCATCAGTAAAGGAAGACAATGCAAATTTAGAACGAGAGCATAGAGACGTTGTAATAGAATGTCACGGAAAGATCAGAATTGATGGAGAGAATTAAGACCCATTTCCTTCAAGGGAAGGCTGCGTTTCAAGAAAAGTTAATAAAATCAAAAGACACTATTAAAATAATACTGAAGACACCCAAGCGTTGGTGGGAAAATGAATCTCTCAAGATTATAAAGCAGCCTTTTATTGCTAATCGTAGCACAGTGACCTTAGCGCTGCTGCTCTGAGGATGTGGGTGGCCCATAGTGAAAATGACAGCACCCCAAATTTTTCCCTTTCTTCTTTAGATTTAAAGGCTTTGGTTGATGAGGGTTTTTTTTTTTTTTTCCATCTTTAAGGCAAACTAGTTCCTTTTCACTGTAGCCCAGAAACATGCATTCATAGCCTGATCTCTTGTGCACAATTGGAGGATAATTCTCATTTGGGTTGTAGAGTACTCTAGTGCTTTCCAGGAGCTCACACTGGACCCCGAGATTACATGGGTCTGTTTTGTTAAAATTTGATAGCTCCATACACACCCACTCAGATGCATTTGTACGTAGTAAATTATCTGGCAGACATCTATATAAAGTCTAATAATAACCCTGATGATTCCTTAAAATTCCCCCTTTTCCTTCCAAATATACTTAATCTTTTCAATCTATAGATGTTTTTAACAATTGTATTTCCTTATTTTCAACCTCCCCTCCCGGTTAATCAAATTCTGAAAATTAAGTAAACAGGGTTAGAAACAGCAGGTTGCATCTGATTCTGTTAAATAATTTAGTTAAAGCTTTTCAAGACTGATTGCCTTTGTTGAAATGAGCAAAATGCCGAGAATGGCTAGATGATTTAAGAAGGGGAGGAATTAAAACCTCTCTTGGGGTAGATTGCAAAATATAATCACACATTCTTCCCTTTCCAGTCCACCCCTTTGAGTATGTGCTGGTCTTGGGATTCTTGTTGGCCCATAGAATCTGGCTGGCATGACTCACATGACAACATCAACATCCAAGGCCCTTGGGTCATTTTGTAGCTCCCACTGTTACTATTTTATAGGGCTGGCTTCTTGGGCCTGCAGCCTGGGTGATCTCACAGGGGCCCACATTCAGAAGGACCCACACTTGGTTTAATGCACTACTGCTGTCATCTTTAAACTCTTAATAATTTTTAGGGATGCATGGGTGGCTCAGTGGTTGAGTGTCTGCCTTTGGCTCAGGTTGTGATCCTGGAGTCCTGGGATTGAGTCCCACAACAGGCTCCTCTATGGGGATCCTGTGTCTCCCTCTGCCTATGTCTCTGCCTATCTCTCTCTCTCTCTGTCTCTAATGAATAACAATAAATACAAAATCTTTAAACTCAATAATTTTTAAACAAGGGCCCCGTATTTTCACATTCACTAGACCCCACAAATTCTGTAGTCAGCTTAGCCTTTTTGAAGCTCTGAGATGAAGAAGTCAATGGAGCTTTCTTGCAAGACCACCTGGAGAGAAGGACTCACTTTTTCAGGGTTCCTAGCTGAGCTCAGCCACTGGTTGGCTCATAGTTGAATGGAACTGAATGAGTGAGTCCAGGTGGGACCAACAGAAAAATTGTTCAGATAGTGCAGGCAGTTGTAGGAAATATGAAATTAAGGTTGTATTAAGCCAGTGAGTTTGGGGTGGTTTGTTGCATATTAACAGTAGGGACATCTATAAATTTAGAAGATGTGAATTAAAATATGAAGACAGTTCTTCACCACATTAAATCTTTAGCTTCTGTTTTTCTAATGAATATTAATACATCAATTATGAAGGAGACTAAACAATAAGTGATTGCTTTAAGTTTAGTTTTTAAATGGAGAACACATAGAGACTAAAAATATATATATTGATTTTAACTTGGGGATCTATGGCCTGACTCAATTCTCAATTATTTGCATTGTGATTCAGACACATTATTATGTTGAGATTTGCAGGTAACACCTACTTGTAGTGGTGTTTATATAGACTCTTTAAAAATATATAAAGTTTATGGAAATAGAAGTTCAAATAGCATTAGGAAAAAATCATAAAATATTATTTAATAGCTAAAAGAATGAGAGAAAATGGAATTGCTATAAAGTTGTCATAATTTAAAAAGAACAAAAATCAAAAGTGAAATAAATAGACAGAACTCTAAAATTGAGCCAAGACAGAGCATAGCAAGTTGACACAAACATTATTCAAGTAGTGTAAAATCTAAATATTTTTAAACCATTTTTATCAAAAAGTGAATGCATCCCTGTTGCTTTTTACATGTTTTCTAAAGAAATTCTTGATAATAAATGTAAATTCTTTCTTCAGTTCTTCGGAGCCCTCAAGTCTTAAAAGTGATATTACAATGATGGAAATAAGCTGTTGTTAGAATTAAAAATAAGGAAAGTTAAATTAGGTCAGTCTTTGGTCTGTTAAAAAATAATTACGAGTCTGAATCCTTTCTAATAGTATTAACATGAGACAAAAGAAGTAATCTATATGATTCATTAGTATAGGGCTGTCTAGATGTTTTAGATTTTCTCATGTTTGAAAGTCATACTCGGTAGTGAATGAAATGGAGTGCAAATATTTTCAACATAAGTATTTTGGTATTAAGATAAGTCAACAATCTGCAGCACAGGCATCACCAGGAGCACGGGTCACAAAATTTCATTTGAATATATTGCCTTTAATGTTTCAGAGCTTATTGAAATAATAGCTTCCCTCAGTACACATGAATTGCTTTGTAAAAATAACATATTTGTATCTACTTAGGAGAAGCAAGCCCCATGTAGAATCACTAAGAGATATTCTGAATAATAAAATAAATGTTTAATTTTATTTATAGCTCTTCATGATTATCCATTTAAGAGGCTTTTGTTGCACACTTAAAATCTCAAAAATGCCTTCTTAGCACAGGACGTTAGCCAATCTCACATAAATACTTCTCTGTATTCTAATGCACACCTAGAGCAATGATCCCAGGCCAAGATGAAAAAGCGAAATGCTAAGGAGTCTGTTTTGATTCTTCCAAATTGTGAGCAAATAATGCAAATTGTGTTTTCAGGATTGATAGCACATTGAGTAAGTCTATACAAAATAGTTATATATTATTTAAAAATATTTCTTAATGTTCCTGGTGGCTGAAGCCAATCTATGTTTATAGGAACTTTGCTACTTTTGCAGAGTTGTGAAGTATGGAATATGTCAACATAAATAGTATTACATTTGGAGTTTGTTAGCTGAATACATGAGACAAATTCTGAAGCGTGAATAAAATATATGCTGGTGTAAGGACTTTTCATTGCTTTAGTAACTCAGAACAGTAGGATATAAAATTTAAAACCAAATTCCTATATCCAGCCAGTATACAAAATAGAGTCCAATGGCCTAAAATAACATAATATCCATATAGAAGAAAATTCTTTAATAAATTGTAGCATACCCATATGAAGTAATGCAATACAATAGTGAAAATGCTTGAACTGGAGCTATGTGTTTTAAAATGGTAAAAACTAAAAATATATAATGTTGAGTATAAAAAGTCATTACAGATGATAAAAAATGCTATCATCACATAATTAAAAAAATGAAAAACAATGCTATATTTTGTTTACAGAGAAATGCTTTCATAGTAGAATTGTGAGGATGCTTAAGGATAATAAAAAATGAGACTGCTGCTATCTTTGGAGTAGAAAGAAAAGGAATTTGATGATACACAGAGGCTTCAAAGGTATATGGAATATTTATTTCTTATGTTGGTTAAATACACAGCTCTTAATTTTTAGGATTACCAATATTTTTATATTTGCCTGAAATATTTTATAAAAAGTTTTATTTTATTTTATTTTTTTAAATTTTTATTTATTTATGATAGTCACAGAGAGAGAGAGAGAGGCAGAGACAAGGCAGAGGGAGAAG
Source organism: Canis aureus (assembly GCF_053574225.1). NCBI lineage: Eukaryota > Metazoa > Chordata > Mammalia > Carnivora > Canidae > Canis > Canis aureus. The sequence continues at coordinate 9,587,545 of NC_135618.1, forward strand.
CAGGCTCCATGCACCGGGAGCCCGACGTGGGATTCGATCCCGGGTCTCCAGGATCACGCCCTGGGCCAAAGGCAGGCGCCAAACCGCTGCGCCACCCAGGGATCCCAAAAAAAGTTTTAAAAGTAATGTATCAAATGTCTACTGCCACAAAACACTAAACAACAATCTTAAATCTCAATGTCTTAAAACAATAAGCATTTACTAAGTGTACAAACTCAGGATATAATTCCTATTTGACTCATCCAGGCAATATTTTCAGGTTCTAGCTGGGCTCATTCAGATGTTTGGGGATAAGCTTGATATTAACTGGAATAGGCTGGTCTCAGTTTGTAAGAGTAGGGGGACTCGGCTCTCCTCCACGTATCTGATCTTACTGAGCATGTATGTCATCAGGGTGATGGTAATAAAAGTTCAACAGAGAGAAAACAGAAACCCATAAGGCCTCTTCAGTTTTGATCTCACAGTTCTGTTGGTCAAAATATGTCACGTGGATAAGCCAAGGGTCAGAAAGAAAGATCACCACAAATTCATATGTCAAGAGTTTAAGTCCACAGAGATGAAGAATTTGAGCCAACATTCGAGGCCTTAGTCTGCTCTTTTTTTTTTTTTTTAATTTTATTTATTTATTCATGAGAGACACACAGAGAGAGGCAGAGACATAGACAGAGGGAGTAGCAGGCTACATGCAGGGAGCCCAATGTGGGACTCGATCCCAGGACTCCAGGATCACACCCTGAGCCGAAGGCAGACGGTCAACTGCTGAGCCACCCAGACGTCCCATTAGTCTGCTCTTAATGCCACAATTTTTCATATCTGTTCTTCATGCAAAATATACTCACCCCTCATCCAAACACACATAAGTTCCATCTCCAGGAACATGTGCTCTACATCAATTTGAATGTAGCTGCTTTTAATCTGTGGTCTATGAAACAAAGAAGACAAGTTTTCTGTTTCTCTCACGTTAGGCGTAAAGGTGGTGAAACAGCAGCAGAATGATAACAGTAAACACTGCTATTTGAAAAGATAAAGAATCTGAGGTTCTTCAGGAGTCACTCATCTCAAAATAGTGAAATTGCACTGTACAGTGAGTGATAGCCCGGCCCTCTATTCTGGGACTGGAGAATGTTCTTGGGGCCAATTCTGATAACTAAGAAAAGTTTTTCATTCTATGATTCTCTATAGCTTTCAGCTCTGCTCTCTGGGATATCTTTCATTTCCCATGAGTTCCTTTGGTACTTCTAAAGACAGTTGCGCGGGCGCCTGGGTGGCTCAGTGGTTGAACGTCTGTCTGCCTTTGGCTCAGGTCCTGATCCCAGGATCCTCGCGGGGAGCCTGCTTCTCCCTCTGCTTATGTTTCTGCCATTCTTTCAGCATCTCTCATGAAAAAATAAATAAATTCTTAAAAAGAAATAAAGACAGTTGGGAAGTTTGCTCTATGAGGATCATTGAAAGCTTGTTTTCTGGTCATATTAAATTAAGGGTTCTAAAGATCTATTTACATTTTGCAAAATCTCAGTCCAGTTTTGATCAGCTGGATTGTTCTTTTGCCAATTCATCTTTCTCAAACGTGTTGAGTGTATTTTAAATATTTGACCCAGTACAATTCAAGATTCAAAGCCATACGTCCTATTCTTTCTTAGACTTGCATCTCTCACTAGACTTGTTTATAGTGCTTGGGTTGTACGGCTGTTTTGGAACTATGACATACATTTCTTAGAAGCCCTTTTGTCAGGTGAACGGGTTTACTATTCACTGCTTAATCCTTCCTGAGGTCGTAACAAAGTGACCCATAGCCTTGATTTGGCCTTTTCACCTACGCCAAGTCTAGCATGAAAGGTTGGAGATGAGAAACAATTTTATCTTCCAATTCAATAGGCTCTGGTGCTTCTATCTTCCTTTTATTTGCACATTTTCAATATCACTTCAAGCTCATCTCTTGTAGTACATTTTCATATATAATTAATAAGAGACAACTACTGTTTTCAACTTTTTAACTGGAAATCTCTGCGATCAAGATTAAATATTTATTAGCTTTTATTAGTTACATTTTTACTCTTGGTAAGTTAAAGCAGGTAAGAGGTTTACCAAATGTTTTTGCAACTACATAACATGCCACCATATTTTAGCTTTCCTTGGCAGCTCTCTTACTATTTCTCCAACTTCTTTTTAAAGTCTCTTCATTGTGGGATCCCTGGGTGTCCCAGTGGTTTGGCGCCTGCCTTTGGCCCAGGGCTCGATCCTGGAGACCCGGGATCAAATCCCACATCGGGCTCCTGGTGCATGGAGCCTGCTTCTCCCTCTGCCGGTGTCTCTGCCTCTCTCTCTCTGTGACTATCATAAATAAATAAAAATTGGAAAAAAAATTTAAAGTCTCTTCATCGTGCTTACAGCCCTCCTGCAACTCTGTCCCTAAACCAGTATCACATATTAGACTTTTGCTTCAGCATCACCCTACTCCTAAAACCAATTTCTACATAAGTTGTTTCTTAATACAATAATACTCAATGGGAAATCATTCCAAAAGTATGTGACAGAAAACAGTCTTACTATTTAGCTTATGAGTCTGTGTGCTGGCACTTTAGGTTTCCTCTGCTTGGAGTTCTTTAGGTTTCAGACTCAGTCGCATCAGGCTGAGGGTGTCTGAGTATTGGCAAATCTAGGGTGGCGCTAGCTGGAGTGACGAGGGCAATTCAGCTATTTTCCACATGTCACTTATCCTCCAGAAGCTAATCTGAGCATGTTCTTATGGAAGGGCAGAGTATAAGCCTGCAAAGACTCATGAGATCCAGACAGAACTGACACACTGTCATTTCTAATTGTCTTGGCCAAGACCAAGTAATTATAAAGTAACTAGGAAGTCACTTGGCAAGAGCAGGGACATGGGAATGGTAAAATTTGGGGATGTTTGCATATTCTATCACACATAGCATAGCATTATCATCAAAGCTAATTTATAGATTTACCTTGACAATGCTTATGTGAATTACTTCTATAGTGGGGAAAATATTCCCAAATTTAATTATTTTATTTATTTATTTATTTATTTATTTTTAAATATTTTGTTTATTTATTCATGAGAGACACAGAAAGAGACAGAGACACAGGCAGAGAGAGAAGCAGGCTCCATGCAGGGAGCCAGACGTGGGACTCCATCCCGGGATTCCAGGATCATGCCCTGAGCCAAAGGCAGACGCTCAACTGCTGAGCCACCCAGGCATCCCCCCAAATTTAATTTTAAACAAAACCATTAATACTTACTCCTACATAACATTTTATCTTCCCAAAGAATTGTCTGTACTTCAGGACAGAATCATAACTGTAGACGCTTGAAACATTTAGATAGTTATGATTTTAAACATGCCTTTGTAGACTAGTTACTTTACAACTCAAAAAATTTCCCCATGAAAAGTAATGATATGAATCTTAAGCACAACAGAATTATTTCTTGACAAATTAACTGCCAGTTTCAAAATAACCTTCAGGTAAAAGACATCCAAAAGCCCATATCAAAGTACACTCCTTTGGAAAATGGTTTTGTGCTGTAGAAATGTGTAGTGCATTTAAAGTGTCTGCAACCTTTTTACTACATTCATGAAGAGGTGGGTATAATTTTCATCACCTTAAATCTAATTTGAAGTGATTTCTTAGACCAATGGAGTGAAATAAAAGTGACATTCTGGGATTATTTAGGGTTATGCCATTAGAAGTCTTTAATTTCCATCCGGATTTTTTAAAAAGATTTTTTATGTATTTATGTATTTATGTATTTATATGTATGTATTTATTTATTTATTTTAAGGCTTTATTTATTTATTCACAAGAGACAGAGAGAGAGGCAGAGACACAGGCAGAGGGAGAAGCAGGCTCCATGCAGGGAGCCCGAGGCAGGACTCGATCCCAGGACCCAGGAATCATGCCCTGAGCCAAAGACAGATGCTCAACCGTTGAGCCACCCAGGCATCCCTAGATTTATTTATTTATTTATTTATTTATTTATTTATTTATTTATTGCAGGGAGAGGGAGAGAGAGGGAGGGGGAGAGAGACAGAGACAGAGAAAGTCTGTGCTTGCCTGTATCACCTGCAAGCAGGTGGGAGGGGCAGAGGAAGAGAGAGAGGAGTAGAGTCTCCACTGGACATAGAGCCCAACCCCAGGGCTTGATCAGGGGCCTCATCCCAAGCCCCTGAATACATGGCCTGAACTGAAAGCAAGAGTCAGGTGCTTAACCGATTGAGCCACCCATGTGCGCCTCCATCCAGGTCTTCTATAATGCACTCTCTGAAGCCCTAAGACACTATGTGAGAAGTCCTGCTATCCTAAGATGGCTAAGCTGGATAGACCACTTGAAAGCACTTTAGTGGAGAGTCTCACAGGAAATCAGCCTTCCAAACATCCCTGCGAAGGCTTCGGACATGTGAATAGCCATATTTGACCATCTATACCACCCTCTGCCAGCTGAATGCCACTAAGTCACTTCAGGCAATGTAAATGAAGAATTTTCTGAGTCCTGACCTCAATCCTGACTCATGAAATCATGAGATATGATAAAATGACTATTGTTTTAATCTTCTAATTTTTGTGTTAACCTGTTTTGCAATAAAAGGTAACCAGAACAGAATTTGGCAGCAGAAAGTGGGAAACTTTGAAAACAGGTGACAGGTAGAGGCTGGAAAAAAAGAAAAGAAACCGAAGAGATTTTTTGGAAGTTGGAAGAGCCTTGAAAAGACTATTAGTGAGGGATTGAAGGACCATAAGTAAAACATTTAGAGGTTAGAGCAAAAATCACACCTTTTATATAGCAGCAAAAATTTGGCAGCTCTGTTATCTACAGTAAGATGGAAAATAAGGAAGGTCACTAAATGAGCTCATCGATCTCACTGGAGAGATTTCCAGGCAGAACATAGAAAGTGCCAACTGACTTCTTACAGGTCCTTAAGATAAAGTATGAAAAGAGAAGTAGCCTATAGACAAAATATTTCAGTCTTCCAGTAGAATTTAGAGGAACCATAAAGGAGCCAGGACACGCTAGACCTGAAATTAAAACTGTTTCTCATTCTCTCTCTTAGTAAACTATTCTCAAAGTAAAATGTGGTATTTGGATAAACTAAAAACCAAGAGTGGGGATGAAAACCTCTTTATAAGTCATCATAAGATTTAAGGGTATGATTTGTAGACCCTCTTTTTTAGACAAAAGGATTTCTAGGAAACCTAAAGATGTAATTTTGCAATGGGGTCCCAGGTGGCCAGGGATGGAGAGCGGCTTGCCTCAAGGCAATGTGTGGGTGCATTTTTTTGTTTGAATTCCAATATAGTTTGTAGAAAACCCACAGAATTTTTAAGAGAATTATACCACTAGCTTAGACCAAAAGAGAGACTGATAATACAATAAGAAGAGTGCTCTTAGGGTTCCAAACTTCTACAAAAACAAATCAGGGTGAAAAGGCTTACACAGTGTCAAGTACTGGCAATTTCTTATGGAAAAGAAAGGTGGAATTCAAGGGCATTATAAAGAACCCAGGGGAACAGAACTGAAGAATCACTTCCAAGTTCCATTTGGAGGTTCCTAATGGTTGCAATGTCAACATGTGACCAGTTGTATTTCTTCCGTTTCTAGGTCCTGTCTGAATGTTATAATAGCATGACAGATATCAAATGACAGACAGCTGGGCCCAGTAAATCCAAAGAATCATGAGAACTAAAAATTATATTTTTAAGCCGTTATGTTTGGGATAGGTTTTAAGCAGAAATACATGGCTGGGACAGAATTTAAGTACATTTTCTAAGCTGGACTTAATTTAGATATCAAAATCCTGGAATTTGAACTTGAGCCCATTATTATAATGGGATGAAACTTTTAGGGGTTCTGAGAGGGCACTGAGTATATTTTGCAAATGCTAGAAATTTAAATGATTGTAAAGCCAGTCATCAGACTGTGGTAGACTAGAGATGGTTGCCAATTCTTTGTTACTCTTCCTATTGAGAGGTAGAGTCTAATTCCCTAGTAGAAAGTAGCAAACATGACAATTTGCAATTTTCAAGGCTAGATTATAAGAAGAATTTACCCTCTACCCGTCTCTCATGGAATAGTTCTTTAGTATTCCAGAGTGATATTGGAAGTTTGACTATCTTGAGAATATATATGCGGGTGAGGCTATGGGTAGGGGCTTTGGTGGACAGTCCCAGCTAAGTCCAGTTTTCGGGTCATCCCTGCAAAGACTGCCAACATGTTTGAACCCTCAAGATCAGCCCATCTGGGTATGCCTGGGTGGCTCAGGGCATGATCTTGGGATCTGGGATTGAGTCCCACATCGGGCTCCCTGCATGGAGCCTGCTTCCCCCTCTGCCTATGTCTCTGCTTCTCTCTCTGTCTCTCTCTCTCTGTCTTTCTCTCTCTCTCTCTCTCTCTCTCTGTGTGTGTGTGTGTCTCTCATGAATAAACAAATAGAATCTTAAAAAAAAAAAGATCAGCCCATCTGCCAGATGAATAGCATCGTGTAACTATATTCGATACTATGTGGAGCAGAAAAATCATGCAGTTGAGCCTTGTTCAGATTGCTGAACCATAAAAAAAATAATAAAATTGGTTATATTTGTCAACCTCTAAATGTTGGAGTGATTTTTTTTTAAGTAAGTAATAGGTGACTGATGCAGAACGCAAATTATACAAAAGAGTAAGTCAATTCAAACCAGAATATATGTTTAAAGATAATATAAGAAAATGAAACCAACTCAAGGAAATTATAATTTGTTTTCAACAGATCCTTATAGATATCACTGTGTTATGGAAAGAATAGAGAAAGAGAATCACATCTTACTTAGTGAAGTTTCTTCTCTTTTGAAAAAAAGAAATACTGCATTATATTTCATAGTCATTTTGGCCTGAAGCTCTCAACTCTACAAGTTTTCTTTAGCATAAATCAGCTGAACTTAATTCCCTGGGCATAGACTCCCCACAGGATCCCTGCATTATAAAATTAGCACATTTAAAACTCTAACACACATTCCATTACATTAAATCTTCAGGTCCAGTATAACCAAGAAGAAGAATATTCAACCCAAAGTCCTTCAGAATTAAACCATTCATACCTAACTGAAATTAAAATCACCCTGAAATGATTTTGAACTTTTTGGGCTCTTCACTTCCTAACTCTTATATTTAGGAGTTACAAAGTCTGAACAGAAAAATAAACAGGAATATTACCTGCCTTCAGGAGGTATCTCTCATAAATTTCCCCAGGAAGCATTACTTGCTCCCTCCTCTCTCCTGTCTTGGAGATACCAACACATCAAATCTCTACCATCATACTACTTATTACATAGGACAGAATTATTGGCTTCTGTGCTCTTCCTAAAATATATGTTACAGAAATGCATGAACCAATGCTTGCAATAAAAGGCGAGATCATTACATAAACTGTGTGAACATATTTTTTCCTAATATTAAAAAATCTTTAAAATTAAGAGAGCATCTTATTCATTTAAATGTAGCTTAGAATGCTACAATTTGGGCACATAGAAAGCCAGGGAAATGAATTGAAAGCAGGAATGACTTAATAGGCACTAAGAAGAAACAAAGAAGAGTATTGAGAAAAACAATGAGTAGGGAATTTTGAGTTTCTTGAGTTATCTAAAAATGGAGGAAAGGGGACCAAAGGCATGGATGGAGACCAGAGGGAGTGTCCTGCAAAGAACAGACTGCCTGTGAGAGTGCTCCAAGGATCATAAGTTTTATCTGCAAGTAAGTCCTACATTCATTTTCTTTTTTATTTTTTTTTATTTTTTTAATTTTTATTTATTTATGATAGTCACACAGAGAGAGAGAGAGAGAGAGGCAGAGACATAGGCAGAGGGAGAAGCAGGCTCCATGCACCGGGAGCCCGACGTGGGATTTGATCCTAGGTCTCCAGGATCACGCCCTGGGCCAAAGGCAGGCGCCAAACCGCTGTGCCACCCAGGGATCCCCCTACATTCATTTTCTATCTTGAAGCACCAAGCAACATTAGAGTGGCCAAACATCTCTCTTCTGAATTGCTATTTTCAAGTAGTCAGTTTTGTTTTAACATTACATTTACGGCCACCTTCACCACCACTCCCAACCTTTTGAGGAAAATTCATTCCATTGTTAGACAAACTAAGGATAAAACCAGCTTCTACATTCTCTTCTTAAAGAAGCGATGAGTTTTCCTTCAGTCCGTCGGAATGGGATGTATCAGGTACTCAATGATAGTATAGTTGAATCTCCTAATGGCGATATGGAATGATGCTTTACTCTAATAGAATGTGCATGAAAAAATACATAATCAACTGGAGGCATTAAATATTCAAAGAAGATTCAAAGCAATGCTTAATATAATTTCAGTAGTCAAGCCTGGACTATGAAGAACAACTTCTGGAATATATATGAAGTTAAACTCAGGTCTCTGCCATCAGGAATACTGCTGACTTTGGTTAAATAGTTTGTGTTAATTATTATTTCTTTGTAATACCTTCTGAACTTCAGCCCTAGGTAAAAGCAATGTGATATTGTACAATTCCACATTTTTATTTTGTTTGAAAACTGAAAGCATGTGGATTCAGCTACTATATCTTCAAAGTCTGTGGCACGTGACATTTCATGCTAAAAAGGCTAACAGTGACTTCAAATTCAAAGTAGTTCTGCTCTGCATACCATATTAGCCCTGGTTTTGAAGGGAAAGCTAGTATAACCCCTTGGCTACAGTATCCTGGGGAAGCTAACTGAATAATCAGTAAACATTAAGAGATAACCCATTAAGATCATGCTCACAGATACTTAAGTTAACTCTGGTGAAATAGTTCCCCCTTTGAAGCAATCTGATTGCAAAATCAAAAAGAGTCATTTGGGAAACCCTATATAAAACACAGCCATTGCAGTACGTTGAGCTCCATAGAGACAGTGCCAGGGCAAGTGAGAGCCAGAGGGGCACTGGGTGACTCTGCCTCGATGAGGAAAATAATTAAACATGGGCAAAGGAGATCCTAAGGAGCCAAGAGGCAAAATGTCATCATATGCATTCTTCGTGCAAACTTGCCAAGAGGAGCACAAGAAGCATCCAAATGCTTCAGTCAACTTCTCAGAATTTTCTAAGAAGTGCTCAGAAAGGTGGAAGACCATGTCTGCTAAGGAGAAAGGAGAATTTGAAGACATGGGTAAGGTGGACAAGGCCCGTTAGGAAAGAGAAATGGAAACTTATAACCCCCCTTAAAGGGGAAACAAAAAAAGAAGTTTAAGGATCCCAATGCACCCAAGAGGCCTCCCTCAGCCTTTTTCTTGTTTTGTTCTGAGTATCACCCCAAAATCAAAGGAGAGCATCCCAGCCTATCCATTGGTGACGTTGCAAAGAAACCGGGAGAGATGTGGAATATAACACTGCTGCAGATGACAAGCAGCCTTAGGAAAAGAAGGCTGCTAAGCTGAAGGAAAAATATGAAAAAGATATTGCTGCATACTGAGCTAAAGGAAAGCCTGATGCGGCAAAAAAGGTAGTTGTCAAGGCTGAATAGAGTAAGAAAAAGAAGGAAGAGGAGGAAGATGAGGAAGATGAAGAGTATGAGGAGGAGGAAGAAGATGAAGAAGAAGATGATGATGATGATGAATAAGTAGGTTCTATCGCAGTTTTTTTTTCTTGTCTATAAAGCATTTAACTCCCCTGTATGCAACTCACTCCTTTTAAAGAAAAAAAAAATTTGAAATGTATGGCTGTGTAAGATTTGTTTTTAAACTGTACAATGTCTTTTTTCGTTTTTTTTCTTTTTTTTTTCTTTTTTTTCTTTTTTTTTTTTTTTTTTGTAGTTAACACACTACTGAATGTGTCTTTAGATGGCCCTGTCCTGGTGGTATTTTCAATAGCCACTAACCTTGCCTGGTACAGTATGGGGGTTGTACCTTGGCATGGGAATTTAAAGCAGATTCTTGTTGGTGCACAGCACAAATTAGTTATGTATAGGGATGGTAGTTTTTCATCTTCAGTTCTCTCTGATGCAGCTTCTATGAAATAATTGTTGTTCTGTTAACTGAACACCACTCTGTAATTGCAAAAAGAAAAAAAAAAGAGTTGCAGCTGTTTTGTTGACATTCTGAATGCTTCTAAGTAAATACAATTTTTTAAATTAGAAGAATAAATAAAATAAAACTGAAATTTCAAAACCACTATCTGGACACTGCTAGCTGCCATTTGGTGCCCCTGAATTTTGAATGGGGATAAAGTTTTCATCTATCTTTATCCGGATGTAAAATTATTCATGAAATCAACATATTGGTGTGTTTATGGACTGAACACATCTAACTGTCATAGTAATATGTTCAGTTTCTGTTATGAAAATAAGAATGAATTGCATAGAAAACAAGTTATTCAACAGAACTTGATAGTTCAACATGTTAATTTCTTCTGGGGGTGGAAGTGTGGGGTGATTTTACCTTATAACAGATTCTGGCATTTAGGAGTTGTGGCTATTACTGAGCGGATCATGTTTCTTCTGTAGCGACTAGCTAATCATTACCACCCTTCATTATCTTTTACTCTTTTGGAGATATTTTTTAGACAAGCTTTAATTTAGGGTTTTTATAAGTTAAAGTGTCATATTAATGGTACCTAAGGTGACAGGGTATCTTGATTTTTGCATGTATGAATATATATTTGCAATAAAAATATTCTTGGGAAAGAAGGGACTATTAATATATGCTATAGAAAGAAAATTTGTTCTTCTTTGGTTTCCTGGGTACTTGAAAGGAAAAGTAACTTGAAAAGGAGCCAAGATGGCTTAATGAGTGAAGTATTCATTTAAAAGAACTGATTATTTTACAAATTTACTGAAATTGAGTTGAACTAGGGACATTTCCCCCTGCAGTTTGCAGGAGTCCAGACTCTAAGATATAGCTTTTATATTTAATTATTAGATATTTCCTTTCCAATTATTTGTCATGTGTAGTAAATTGAAATATGCCACCTTGAGAATTCACCTTGATTTAAACAAAGCCAGTATAAAACTCTGGACAATTCTTTGGAAAGAGATTCATAATTTCCCCTAATAAAAAGCATTAGTACATGATTTGATTAGACAAATTCAATTTGTGTAAAACTTTCCAGGACACTTCAATTGCATAAAAGGAAGGTAAGCTTTATCTTAATGAATCTATTCTAAACCCTTGATCATAGTTTGGTATGTGATTTGTGTTTTTATTCAGATTCCAATTATTTGGAGAATCTAACATTCCAGAAATGTAATCCACTGCTTTGACATGTTTACCATTTTACTCTTCAGTTGTGCTGTTAGGTACTTGATTCTCTTTATTTATGTATGTATGTATGTAGGTATGTATGTAGGTATGTATTTATTTATTTATTTTTAGTATGTCCTATTATTATCTGGCACACCTGACTAGTCAATAAAGCTTGATAATTTAAAATGAAAGTTTTTCCATTTCATTAGATATAAAGTAACATTCTGATATTTATAATCATGGCCCAAACAATGGAAAAATATGAGATATTTTCTCTGAATTCCAAAACAAACTGCAGGTATATGAACAGGAAATAGAAATGCTCTAATTCAGTCTCAAAGTTGTAACATCAGGGAAATTCTTAAGACAATCATATGAGTGCATAGTGGTTCCTGAATACTTGTTGAATAAGCGGATAATCAGCAGATTTTACACTTATCCTAATTAGACTTCTGTTTTATATTTTAACAGCCATAAGCAAGGACTATGGTTTGTTGTTAATTTAGGCCTTCCAGGAAACAGACACCAAAATGGAATTAAAAGTGAAAGAATTTGTGGTGAGGGGGTGGGAATGGCTATTAAGAAGATAGGGGAGAGGATCCCTGGGTGGCACAGCGGTTTGGCGCCTGCCTTTGGCCCAGGGCGCGATCCTGGAGACCCGGGATCGAATCCCACGTCGGGCTCCCGGTGCATGGAGCCTGCTTCTCCCTCTGCCTGTGTCTCTGCCTCTCTCTCTCTCTCTCTCTCTCTCACTGTGTGCTTATCATAAATAAATAAAAATTAAAAAAAAGAAGAAGATAGGGGAGGTATAACAGGAGTAGGCAGAGAGAACACAAGCAGCAACCTCTTTGCCTCAGCAGCAACAATGTCTCCATAGACCTGGGAAACAAAGGCAAAAATGAACAATTGGGACTTCATCAAGATAAAAAGCTTTGCACAGCAAAGCAAACAATTGACAAAACCAAAAAGCAACCTATGGAATGAGAAAAGATACTTGCAAATGACATATCAGATAAAAGGCTGGTATCTGAAACCTATAAAGAGCTTATCAAACTCAACACCCAAAGAACAAATAATCCAATCAAGAATGGGCAGAAGACATGAAAGACATTTCTCCAAAGACACACAGATGGCCAACAGACACATGAAAATGCTCCACATCATTCGGCATCAGGGAAATACGAATCAAAACCACAATGAGATACCACCTCATATCAGTCAGAATGGCTAAAATTAACAAATCAGGAAAGGACAGATGTTGGTGAAGATGCAGAGGGAGGGGAACACTCCCACTCTGTTGGTGGGAATGCAAACTGATGCAGCCACTCTGGAATGTAGTATGGAGATTCCTCAAAAAGTTGGAAATAGAGCTAACCTTTGACTTAACAATTGCACTACTGGGTATTTACCTCAAAGATACAAATGCAGTGATCCGAAGGGGCACCTGCACCCCAATGTTTATAGCAACAATGCCCACAATAGCCAAACTGTGGAAAGAGCCCAGATGTCCCACAACAGATGAATGGATAAAGAAGATGTGGTATATATACAACGGACTACCACTCAGCCATCAGGAAAAATGAAATCTTGCCATTTGCAACGATGTGGATAGAACTAGAGGATGTCATACTAAGCAAAATAAGTCAGTCAGAGAAAGACAATTATATGATCTCACTCATATGTGTAATTTAAGTAGCAAAACATATGAACACAGAGGAATGGAGGGAAAAACAAAACAAGATGAAATCGAGAGGGAGACAAACCATAAGAGACTCTTAATCATAGGAAACAAACTGAGGGTTCCTGGAGGGGAAGGGGGTGGGAGATGAGGTAACTGGGTGATGGATATTAAGAAGGACAAGTGATGTCATGAGCACCGGGTGTTATATAAGACTGATGAATCAGTCTTACTCTGAAACCTCTAACTCTGAAAGCAATAATACGTTATGTGTTGATTAACTGAATTTAAATACAACTTTAAAAATTAAATAAATAAAAAAAAATCTTTTAAAAAGTTGTTAGTAAAAAAATAAGTAAATATATCAAAAAGTATATAGCAAAATATATACATAATTTTCCTGAATAATTAGAAATTAAATCATTATATACCGATATTTAAATAAATCATAATTTAAAAAGAAATCCTAATGGGAATTTAAAACCATCCAGAAGTGAATAATAAAAAAACCATACTACATATCAAAAATTAGACCTTGGGATAGGCACAGCTTTTTAAAATCAAAACAAAAATATGTGGCTGTGAAAAAAAAATTACATTTAGAATGTTAAAACTATTTTTCTCTTTCTTTTGGTTAAAAATACTAAAGAAGTAAAACTGGCAAATTGAAACTAGGAAATACAATGCCTGCCAATAAAAATGAATTATTAATATCAGGGGCACCTGGGTGGCTCAGTCTGTTAAGCCTTTGACTCTTGGTTTCCAATCAGGATATGATCTCAGAGGTCCTGGGATGGAGTCCTGCATCGGGGCTCTGTGCTCAGTCAGAGCCTGCTGGAGATGCTCTCTCTCCCTCTCCCACTGCCCCTCCCCACTGCTCACTCTCTAAATAAATAAATAAATAAACTTAAAAAATTATTAATATCAGTAATACACAAAGAACTTTGTGGAATTGAGGCTCAAGAACTAATTAAAAATACATGAAAAAGATACGAGCCAGCACTTTATAAAAAATGTGATCATGAAAAATATATCAAAATTACCATGAGTTACTACTTTATATTTATTTGACTGAAAAATTTTCTGAAAATCGGACAACACTAGGCAGTGGAGATATGGATCCTTCTATAAACTTATGTATTTTAGTGGGAATGTGAATTACTACACTCCCTTTGAAAAGCAGACACCATCTTGTATAATTGTACTTTTTTACACCCTACAACCCTAGGTTTGTTTTGGGTCAAATTCCCTTGAAAGGAGGATATAGGGGCTCTTGAGCAATGCTTTGTTAAGGCTGTGAACCAAGGAGAATCTTATGAGAGACTCAGAATGCAGCATATGGAGAGTGGGGGAGCTGAGGGTAGATGTACTAGAGGTGATCTCTCTGCAGTCTTTCTTGTCTGAAGGCAAGGTAGCTGGCTTTTGTACACTTTCATTGATTCCCTGCTGCCTCAGGTGGGGAAGGGGTTGGGGAAAAGGCACAATCCAGGCAACTCAGCTGATGCTGTACCTCGTTCCCAGGAGCAATGCTCCAGGGCTGGTTGCAGACCTAAGCTTTTAGCCACAACCAGTACAAGGAATCCCTGAAAATCTAGGTAAGGCATCACAGCATCTCCCTCAACCTGAGAGAAAATTTCCACATGTACAGGATTGTTCATACATGCATTGTTCACAGTGCAGTGGTCAAAAACTAGAAGCAGTCTCTGGGTTTATTGATATGAGAGCAGATATATCAGTTATGGGATATTCACATAATGGAATATTATGCAGCTGTCAGAATGAATTAACTTCAGCCTCATGCAACAATCTGGATAAATTTCAGCAACATAAATATCAAATAAAAAATAAACTTGCATATACCAAAAGAGTCTTTACAGAGTTAATAAATCATTGAAATATATAGTAATACATATTGATGTGCTTAAAAATATATAAAACTATAGAAAGGAAGTGATGAACAACAGATCTGGATGGTTGTTACTTTGGCTTAAGAGTGTCAAGAGGATGGGATGGAGGATGGGGACCACATCTAAAATATCCACTGCCAGTTTTTATATTGAATGATAAATTTATGAGCTTATTACACTATAAGAAACAAGCAAAAAAACCCTGAATAAAATACAAACAAAATTTAAAAAGTCCTGGATGAGTGTGTAATGAATCAATAAATAGAATTAATAAAATTCTGGGCAAAGATGATATTAAAGAAATAAGATTTTCTAATTATAAAATAGAGTTTCTGTTTAAGAGATGAGTTGGAGATGGGTCCTAAATTTTGTTTTGAACTACTGGAAGAATGACTGTCTTTCACTTAGGTGAGAAGATTAGAAGGAAGGAAAATATGGAAGCAGGTGGATGGCAGCATTTGAAATACTGGTTTTCCATAGGTTAAGTCTAAAATGCTTATTCAATACCAAAATAAATACATCAGGTAGGCAGTTGAATTTTTGAGATTATAGTTAAAAGGGCAGTTTGGGACTATTCTAAGTTACTACTATATATTTAAAGACAAACAACTGGAGAAGATCACTCAGGTGGTGAATGTAGATGAAGGGTTAAGATCTGAGAACTAATGCTTGAAACATTGCAACCATTAAAGGTCAAGAAAAAGAAGATCAAGCATACTGAGGTAGGAAGAAGTTTAAGATAGAATGATCTTCCTGGAACCAGGTGAAGAAAGCAGGTAATAATTCGTTGTGTCAAATGCTTCTGAAAGGAATAGGAAGGTAAGGACAAAGACTGATCATTGGATCGTCAACGTGGGGGTCATAGGTGCCCTCAATAGGTGGTTTTGGCGGAGTGGTGGGGTAGACAGATGCAAGGAAGATGGGAAGGAGAGAAGTTGGGGGTGGAAGACAGCAACCATAGAAACATCTCATTTAATGTGTGTCTAATGGAAACAAGTTGGTGCTCTGGCTCATTTTCCTTCCTTGAGAGAGTCAGCTTCAGTATTGGAAGTAATCACAGATATACAGATTTTAGTACAATTTTTTTTTAAAGATTTTTATTTATTCATGAGAGACACACAAAGAGAGAGAGGCAGAGACATAGGAAGAGGAAGAAGCAGGCTCCATGCAGGGAGCCCGATGTGGGACTCGATCTGGGGTCTCCAGGATCACGCCCTGGACTCACAGCAGCGCTAAACCGCTGAGCCACCCAGGCTGCCCCAGATATCCAGATTTTAAAATCTAGAAAAGACCCTAGAGATGAATTAATGCAATTCCATCATTTTGCACATGAAATACTTGAGGCCCAGAAAAATAACGCTAGTTGCATGAGAAAATAAAGCTTAGGAGATAATGAGAGAACCAGACTGAAATCGAAATTTTCTGAATCTTAATTCAAGGTTATTTATATCTTACTGAAAAAAGTCAGCTGGGTTATAATTTTTTTTTTCATGCAAGCAGGAATAAAATGTATTTGATTTAGCTATCAACATAATAGAAAGCATTGTTGTTGGACTTTATATAAGATGTATTCAACTACTTCATTTCCAGGTTGTACTAAGTGCCACCACTTTAACCCATCCAAGTCCTACTCATCATTCTAGTTGCAGCTTACATGTCAGGAAGGTAAAGTCTCTGCCCCCAAATTATGTAGCACAAAGCCAAATATAATACAATTTGTTATTATTCATGCTTTTGAATTATGCATGAGTTTACCTCTTCTATTTGCAGGAATAATTGAGACGTCGTAAGTATATGAGAGCAAATGACTCCTAGCTTCTCTGAGAACCAGGAAGAGCCCTTTTCTCCTACTAGTGTTTTTTTCTTTGGTTATAAAAATGCAAATATAAGTTGAAAAACTTAGAATTGTATTGTTGACTACTTATGCATTTAACCTGACAACCGATTCAGTCCTTGTCAAGGGGCTTTGCAGTGAAAAATATAATATTCCAAGCAAATTACAGATAAGATATGTACATTTTGTGAAAATATTAATTTATATGTACATTTGGGTCAGGATACATATCCACTTATGAGGAATTATAATTTCTCAGTCATGTCAAATGAAAGGAAAAGGAAAAGCTTCTTTGAAGAAATAACATGTCACGCTCTTTGGGTGCTTTCATTCAGAAGAAATATAATACCCTGGTAATATTAAAATCCTCTAGAGTATGTGATACGGCTAATGTCATCTTTTCCCCTTTCTCTCTTTCTCTTCTGACTCTGTTGGAAGTCATCCAATGAGAAAAGTAAGGATTTGTTCCTTTCAGTGCAATAAAGAGACAACTAAAGCTTATCCATTATTGGAATTGGAAGTTAATGCAGTGCTCCTTAATAATACTCAGGGCTAGAAATCAGTACAGGTCCTAGAGTAGAATTCCCTTTAAAGGATGAATATATTGATTTCATTGGCATAATGTTCAAAAGAGTGGTTATTTGCTAACTCTCTTCATCCATCCTCTTTTTCGCTATCAAATTGAGTGAGGCTTTAGCATGTATTTTGAAAATCTCCTTTGTCTTTAATATTTTCTATTAGCTCTAGATGTTTGGTGTATTTCAAAGAAAGTTTAATATGCTCATTTATGATTCATTTTACTGAATTCTTAAAACTGTTAAGTTTTGATATTTAAGAAGACCCAGGAGACTTGTTAAAGCCTTTACGTAGTGAAAAAAAAAAAAAGATACTGTATTTTACTGAAGAAAATATTTGTTAGAATCCTTAAAATTCAAGTGTTCTTAAAATAAAAAAAAGGAATCCATGAATAAATATGTGTATTTTATTGCAGAAATTTTAATCCCTTTTCAAAATGACCTGGCAATCCAGGGAAAAAGATGGAGACAATTAGTATTTTGAGGGCAGTTATATGCATCTTTGTGCCAGGTGCCTTTTGCATATGTTCTATTTAATTCTCACCTTAAAATTGGACGTAATATTATTGAACCCATTTATCAGATGAGGAGACCAAAGTTTAGAAAAATCTAAGTAATTTGCTCAACAATAATCCCAAATTAATTAATTTGCCCATCTAAGATCTCAGAATCTAAATTTCAGCCTCGCTACTATAGAGCTAGATCTGTGAATAAATTAATGAATAAGTAAATACATTAGCAAAAAATTCCCAATTCCCATATTAACATTTAGTATAGGCCTTATTGTTTTTGTATTATTATCTAATTAATTCTGTCTTTCCCCTAGAATCTAAATTCTTTGAGAACTTTAACATACCTGTTTTTGTGTTTCCATAGGACTTGGCCTAGAGAAAGGAATCTATCTATCTATCATCTATCTATCTATCTATCTATCATCATCTAACATCATCTATCATCATCTACCATCATCATCCATCCACCCATCCATCCATCTATCTATCTACATGAGCAATTGACCAATAATCAATGTTTTTTCTTTTGCCTTCTTGTGTGGAACTCAATCAAGTTTCAAATACTATCTGTTTTTCTTTCAAAGTGTTACAAATTTGAACTTTCTTTTTTTTTTTTTTTTCCAAATTTGAACTTTCAAGCTAGGCTGGCCAATCTAGCAATTTTTTTCAAAGGTAGCATTAAACACTACATTTCCCAATAATGTACATAGTAATCATTGAAAATGAAACTCTGTGTGGGTATATTGTAATGCTTATGATGAGCACCCATAGCATTTTTACATCTTAATTTTTATTTATTCCATACTACCATATAGTCTATTGTAGTTTATATCTTTTATAAAATATTGCACAAATGAGTGATCATGCTTTATTTAAATATTCTCCTATTACTAGGTAAAAATGTTGCTATATAATTATTTCTTATAGGGCTTTTCTTCAGGATCTATTCCTAGAAATGGATACCCGAGTCCAGTCTGTGAACACATTATAAAACTTTTTATAAGTATTGCCAAATTGGCTTTCCAAATTGATTTTCTAAATAATGTTGCTTTGAGAAATATTCAAATATGTCTGCTTTTTGTAAACTTGCTCAAATATGGTATTATTTAATACCTCAATGTTTAAGTGTTTGTTATTTTAAATGTTTAAGTGTTCATCATTTTAATATTTAAGTATTTAATGTTATGTTTAAGTATATTTTATTTTAAATTAGTGAGGTATAAGACCTTCACATTCTTTTTTACTCACCTTATTTCTTTTAGAACATAAACTTTTGAAAAAAAGACAATTTTTTAAATCTCAATACATGACTAAACCTCTTTTGTTATAGAAAGGACTTTGAATAAATTCAGTAATAGTGCCTCCGCAAGAATATAGATTGAAGCAAATTATTTGATATCCAACATATTATCAGAGTTCATGTACCTATAATCAGAAATTCTGTTGAAAGACTAATTTAATTTATCCTTAAAAGTCTTCTGCAATGTAACACATTGCAAATTATTTCAACATGTAAATTGCTATTCATGGGGGGGGGAGAATCTTTAGGTTTTAGAAATGACGGTATTATTTTAAGAAAAAGAAAGGAGACATTTCTAATGGTTTTCAAATATAACACATTACCTTTGTAAATTGATAATTGTTCATTATTCCTAAACTAGAACCTACATAATTAATTCATTAGTGGGTATCTGCATCGCCAGGGATCTAAGTTACTGAGTTTAATATTTATAGTGAAGCAATATTGAAATAAGGAAGGAAAGAATCTGAGACAAGACATGGAAGAACTAATATATGATCCTGGCAATGCCACTAACCTGCCATAAAGTATTAGATTTTCTTGCCTAAATTCTGAGCAAAGGTTTCTTCCCTTTCATAATTCACAAAGATGTAAAGGGTCTACAGTATGGTACTTCCTGTCAAAAACTCTTTGTAACTTTTCCACGGCTAAAGTATTATTATTGAAAGACTTAAAATTATAAATTTCAAAGCTTTCAACTAGTAAAATGTCAAATAATGTGCTTTTTACACTTGGATATAAATTGGTTTTGCTCCTACATCATCCTTATTGACAAAATGAGCTTCTCTGAAGTCAGTATTAATATAGAGTTAGAGACTCTTAGAACATGTGGGGAAAACAACTTATACACAGACAACAATGTTTATTAATTTAAGATTATTTATTCATTCACAAAATCTGTTCAAATACTATTGGAACACCTAAAATGTGCTAATCACCCTTCTAGGCATTGGGGATACGATGACAAGCAGATCATGAATTCCTTTTCACATTCTGCTGTCATGGAAAAGTATGAAAGTAAGTGCAGTACTAAAATTGGTTCTAGATGATTTTAT
Source organism: Canis aureus (assembly GCF_053574225.1). Lineage (NCBI taxonomy): Eukaryota > Metazoa > Chordata > Mammalia > Carnivora > Canidae > Canis > Canis aureus. The sequence continues at coordinate 9,607,645 of NC_135618.1, forward strand.
AGGAATATAACATAATTGTTTACTAGAAATTTAATACGCTTAGTCAATTTGAAGTATTTCACAATTACCTTTAATTGGTAGCTGCGTAATTACCTCTATTTGGGGTCCAGTCATGCAACACTGATTTCTCTGTCAGCTGGATAGTGGTTTTGATGCAATCAGTTGGGTGCTGGGGAATTCCATTTCTGTCAATACCACACAAAAAAGGGGAGAACATTCCCTCAAAAACACTTGATATGTACTAACAAGAAAATATATATACATAGATTTCGGATTAAGGGAAGGCTTAACCCAACTCAACACACTGAGCACTGAGGCTGGCATTAGCCTTGATGATGTTTGCTAAACTTGATGAACTCAAACTTTGATTGTCATGGATTTGAGGGACACAGGGCACAGGAGACAATGCTCAGCATTTAATCACAACAGGATGTCTATTGGAAAAATGTCACTATAAATGATTTATCCTAAAGAGTTATACTGTCATCCTCAGTATACCAGTGAATAAAAAAAAAATATCCATCCCCCTAGCACCATTTCAGCCAAAAGATGAACTACTACTTGAATCTTGGTATTGAGCAACAGAAGTATCTGAAAAGTTGAACAGTAAAGAGGACCTCAGGTTTGTAGCCTATATTTAGAATATCTAAAATATCCAGAACATATCTGAAGAGACTGGGCAATTGTGATAAAGAGCGGTTATGCTAAAGTGATCTCAAAATGGTAGTGCCTTGAGTTCCCTACCAAGAGGAAATGTAAATCTTCTCTAGGAGAACTCACATTTACCATGTGCCTCACGAAACATGTACAACTTGCAATCAAAATTTAGTTAATACATCTAAGAGCAAGGCAAATTTACTCATTAATTTGTTCAAGAAGTAGTTATTGAACATGTGCTATATATTAGGCATTCAACAGTGAAGAAAATAGTTAAAAATTCTTATCATTGGAAGGCCTGGTAGGCTCAGCAGTTGAGCATCTGCCTTCGGCCCAGGGCCTGATCCTGGAGTCCCGGGATGGAGTCCTGCATCGGGCTCCCTGCATGGAGCCTGCTTCTCCCTCTGCCTCTCTGTGTGTCTCTCATGAATAAATAAACAAAATCTTAAAAAAAAAAAAAATCCTTCTTGTTATTGTGCTTACATTCAAATGGGGAAAAAGAATAAAAGAAAAAAAAAAGAAAATATAAAATTTGTTAGATGGTAGTGTTAAGGAGAATATATATTGCTGGTTTTATTTTATTTTTATTTTTATTTTTATTTTTTTAAGATTTTTTATTTAAGTTTGGATGATTTTATTTTATTTTATTTTTTAAAATTTTATTTATTTATGATAGTCACACAGAGAGAGAGAGAGGGAGGCAGAGACACAGGCAGAGGGAGAAGCAGGCTCCATGCACCGGGAGCCTGATGTGGGATTCGATTCCGGGTCTCCAGGATCATGCCCTGGGCCAAAGGCAGGCGCCAAACCGCCGCACCACCCAGGGATCCCTATATTGCTGGTTTTAAAGATGGAGGGTGGGCCCATGAGCCAAGGAATTCAGCAAACCTCTATATCTATCTATCTATCTATCTATCTATCTATCTATCTATCTATCATCTATCTATCTTAATTTTTCTTTCTTCCTTTCTTTTTTCTTTCTTTCTTTCTTTTTTCTTTCTTTCTTTCTTTCTTTCTTTCTTTCTTTCTTTCTTTCTTTCTTTCTCTTTCTTTCTTTCTTTCTTTCTTCTTTCTTTCTTTCTTTCTTCTTTCTTTCTTTCTTTCTCTTTCTTTCTTTCTTTTTTTTTTTTTTTAAATTTTTATTTATTTATGATAGTCACAGAGAGAGAGAGAGAGAGAGGCAGAGACACAGTCAGAGGGAGAAGCAGACTCCATGCACCGGGAGCCTGACGTGGGATTCGATCCCAGGTCTCCAGGATCGCGCCCTGGGCCAAAGGCAGGAGCTAAACCACTGCGCCACCCAGGGATCCCTCTTTCTTTCTTTCTTTCTTTCTTTCTTTCTTTCTTTCTTTCTTTCTTTCTTATTTTCTTTTTTCTTTCTCTTTCTTTCTTTCTTTCTTTCTTTCTTTTCTTTTTTCTTTTTCTTTCTTTCTTTCTTTCTTTCTTTCTTTCTTTCTTTCTTTCTTTCTTTCTTTCTTCCTTTCTTTCTCTTTTTATTTTAAAGATTGTATTTATTTATTCACGAGAGACACAGAGAGAGAGAGAGAGGCAGAGACATAGGCAGAGGGAGAAGCAGGCTCCCTGTGAGGAGCCTGATGAGGCAGTCAATCATAGGACCCTGGGGTCATGCCCTAAGCCAAAGGCAGATGCTCAGCCACTGAGCCTAAGCGTCCCATATATCTTTCTATGTATATCTACATCTACATCTACATCTACATCTACATCTACATCTACATCTACATCAATGTAGAATAAAACCACAATGGGATGCCATTCCCAGCAAACTGGCCAAGACAACTAAACTATTGGTAAGGATAAAGTATAACAGGGATGGTTGTTCATTGTATTAGTTTTTCTTTGTTGCTGTAACAAATTCTCATAAACCTAAAAGGACATAAATTTGTTTCTTTTTACCGCTTGTGTGCTTGATTTTAAGTCTTTCTATAAATTATGTTTTTCTTTACTTTTTTTAAGATGTAGGATATATTTTAGGATAATCTTAAAAAAGATTTGTTGGGATGATCGTAACCGTATTATACATAGTCTATGTCTTCCATCCAGTTATTTCATTGAGTTTTAAGATTAATCACTTACCAAAAGTAGACAATTATATTTACCAATGTAAAAACAAAATTAAATAATACATGTAAATGTCTGATAATATGAAATAATCCCTTCTTTAAGATTGATACAGTCAGTAATTATAAGAGAAAAATTTTAATTATATATCTGTACATCAATGAACTGAGGTCATTAAATAATTAAGACATAAAAGATAGATGAGCAGCCGTTATGGCAAAGCAGGGGATGCTTAATTTTGAGCAAACAAAAGAATGGTCAGATAATAGAAAAATTTAAAATTGTTATTAAACTCAGCATTTTTGTGCATTCTAACCAATGGGTTCCAGCTCTCTGTTAGTCTGAGTTGCTTTTCTTCTAAGACTTAATGTGAATATTGTCTTTTATTTTACTTCCCAAATATTCTGAGTCTTATTGTAATAAATTTCATTATCCAAAATAATCCATATATTCCTTCAATTCATTCAATAAGTATTTGTTGAGTGAGCCATTGTTACTAGAGATACAGCAGTAAACAGGCCATACAGTCTTTGTTCTGGTGGAGTTTAGAGTTATTCTTGTGGAAGGAGACAGAACATTAACAGATCCATTATCAATTCATTCATCTGTCTGTCCATATGCCTGTCTGTGCATCCATCCTTCCAACAACCCTTCCATGTGTACAATGAATTTAGATAGTTGCATATGACCATGATGGAAGAGAATGAACTGGATAACGAGACAAAGAATTAGAATAGGGGGCCAAGGGTTGGCTAATGACAACAGGGCACGAGGAAGGTTTTTCTGAAGAGGTGAAGGATGATGAATTTACGGCAGCAAGGCAAGACAGAACTAGGAAACCATGTCAGAAGGTGGGCTACTCTTCTTTACCCTGTGTCTACGCCTTCCAACCTCATGTGTGCTTTGGGAGACTGACTGATATGATATAGACTATCAAGAGGCACATTGCCCTCTGACATCTAGTTGGGCTTAGCCAATGGGTACTAGCAGACCAGAGTGAAGGGGGACATTGAGGTATAGGGTATATGTTTTTTCCTGATGGGTCTATGTGAGTTGGCTTTATCCTACTACAAAAAGTCAAAAGTCTCATCAGCTGGCCCTAACCACTCAGTTTCCTCTCTCTTCTTGCTCTTCCAGGCCTGAAGTAATAAAATCTCCCACTGTCCCTATCACTATCACTATCCCATTCCTTGTTACTTTTCCTAAAGCCTCCCCACATCTTTGCAAACAGTCTTCTCAATTACCTTGAGGATGCCATCTCTTTTCTGCTGAGGTCCTGACTGATGCAGAGGCTGTTGAAGTAGACCATGTGAGCAAAGCAGGAAAGAGGGGACTAGAAGCAGATGTGGTGGGAAGAGGTCATCTCCTGTATACATTTTGGAGGTAAACCAGCTTGATGATAAATTCAGTGTTATATCTGAGGGAAAAAAAAGGAGAGGAGCTCCCATGTTGGTTGTCATCAAGTGTATGAATAGTGGTGTCATTAAAAGAGATAAAGAGCAGTGGAGAAAGCAATGGAGAGCTGGTGAGGAGAGTGTGGAAAGCAGGTTTTACTTTTTGAACATGTTACAGTTGTGATTTTTGGCTTTCTCCTTTCTGCTCTTGTCTTCAAAGTATGAAAGTTTAAAGGAAATGGAGAGTGGTGGAAGGAGGCCAGGCTCTTGGAGATGGACACTGGACCATGATGTTAATTAGGTCAATATTTGTTTTAAGCCAGATATGGAGTTCAGAGGAGAGGTCTTTTCTGTAGATAAGAATTTGGTCATCATCTGCATATAGATGCATTTATTTATTTATTTATTTTAGATTTTATTCATTTATTCATGAGAGACGCAGAGACAGAGAGAGAGGCAGAGACACAGGCAGAGGGAGAAGCAGGCTCCATGCAGGGATCCCTACGTGGGACTTGATCCTGGTCTCCAGGATCATACCCCAGGCTGAAGGTGGCGCTAAACCGCTGAGCCACCTGGGCTGCCCATATAGATGCTTTTAAAGCCAAAAGACTTAACAAGATCCCCTAAGAAGAGTGCATGTGCTCATTCCCTAACACATACAAGTTCTTAATAAACACATCTACTTTCTTGGCCCACTGCCACTTAAAAAACTCTTCTGTGCTCTATACAGTGTAGAGATTTCAGAACTAGGTACTTCTATTAACAGTGACCAAGTGATGAATTATTTTTATTTTTCTATATCTTTGCTTTCTTTCCTGAAATCATTAGAGGCAGCCTTTCTTCCTACTTGCTTACCTTAGCTCTCAAATTTTATAGGAGTTACTATATTTCTTCTCACTCTTTGTATATTTTTCGACTTCTCTCCTCTGCTATTATTAAAACACTTTTTTTCTTTCAGTCAGCAAATATCCTCAGTCACAGCATAATGCACAATGTTTCTTTCCCTGCCTTCTCTCCTTGAATGCAATTTTTGCACTTTTAATTTTTTCTCCTATTTTTATGTTTCATTCTGTTAAGCTTTTGTTTTCTGAACTAACAAACTGCCTCTTAATGGATAGGTTGGCTCTAGATTTCCCTTAATTAATTCTCTGCATAGAAAAACAGCAGTATTTATTTTCCTTCAAAAAAGCCCATCATTCTGAAAGGATAATAATCTTTTTTTTTTTTTTTTTTTAACTGGAGTACTACCAGGAACACCATCCACTAAAACCAAAGCAAAACAAACATTTTTCCTGAGGTAGCTCCCATTTAAAAAAAAAAAAAAAAAAAACAGTAAATCTTTATTATGTTTCATCTATGAGGTAAGATGGAAAACGATCAGGTTTGGGGCTTTTCAGTAATGGAATTGTGTCTTTCGTTTTTTCCACTGATGTATATGAGCTAAGTTTAGTACTTGGTAATTATACATCCACTGGGGTGACCAACTGTCCTACTTTTCCCAAGACTTGACCAGTTTTCATGCTGCAAGTTCTGTGTCCGGTGAAATCCCTTGGCCTCTGGCAAACCAGGATGGTTACTCACCCTGCGATATGTCAGACATCTGGATCATTTGAAAGCACATAGACCCAATGCAGAGAGATAGAACTTGGTTCTAGGTAACTGGAATGATTTCAAAGTAACAATTATGTATGGAGTTGATAGGTTTCTCATTTATGAAGTTGTGGTTCTTAGAAAATAAACTACTTTAATAAACAGTAAAATTAATGGCATGTTTTTCTCATGTTTTCATTCTGATACATAAAGAAGAGTGTAATGTATTTCTTTTCTGGCCCAGGGTGTGTGCTTTACATGTGTCAATATTTTATAGGATTTGGGGTACATAACCAAGCAAAAATAAAACAGCTAAATATTGTATAGCTTATATTCTTGGAGTTTTATAAGAACAGCAAAATGATCAGAAATTAAAAAAAAAAATAACAGCTCGTCCTTCTTGCCTACTATGTCAAAGGCAGACTCATTACTCATTTTCTATTCAGGGCTCTAGACCACTAGCTTTTGTGTGCATGTCTCATGTTGTTGGAACCCTGAACCCTTTATTTTTTACTGATCTTTGTCCTATTATTTTTCTTTTCTACAGCTCTATCAAAATAAATTATTTCCATGTTTTATATTGCATCATCCTCTTACAAGAAAGGGAAGCCTTCATTTTCTTATCTTTATTAAACTTTTATTTATTTTTATTTTTTTTAAAGATTTTATTTATTTATTCATGAGAGACTCAGAGAGAGAGAGAGAGGGGGCAGAGACACAGGCAGAGGGAGAAGCAGGCTCCATGTAGGGAGCTTGACGTGGGGCTCAATCCCAGGTCTCCAGGATCACACCCTGGGCTGAAGGCGGCGCTAAACCGCTGAGCCACCCAGGCTGCCCATCTATTAAACTTTTATTTTCTTGTACTGCCCCCACCAAGATTCACTTAATTAAACAATTACATATGTTTTAAGATTATGAGTGAAAATGGCAAAGTTTGAGAGAATTGGCGTCTTTCATTACCCAATACAAACCCAAAATGCAAGTTCCTTTACAAATATATTATATACCTATTTTTTAATTATCCAAGTTTGTTGGAGGAATAGGTAGGCTTTAACCCGTTCCCTACTTACTAACCCCCTCCCCCTAATTCAAAGTGGAGAGAACATTTTTTATGAGAAATGTATCAGAATTTGTCCTTTTTTCTTAAGAGAAGATGCATTTGTCTATGAAAAGCCACAAAACACATGACTTGGTAGAATTTTTCAAAAACAACCCCCTGGTTATTTTCTTTACATTGTTCAAACAATCAGAATTCTGAGTTGAAGAACAGGTTTGGCTTCTTAGTTTAATCCACATTAAAATGACATGGTTCTCCCTCTCCCTCTGCCACACACACACACACACACACTCTCTCTCTCTCTCAAATAAATAAATGAAATCTATAAAATAAAATAAAATGACATGGTTGTGCTAAATGCTAAATTCCTGTCTTTTCAATTAAGTGATCCATTAGAGTATTTTCTGATTAATAACTACACTCAGAGAATATCAGGCATTCAAAGACAAAATATAGTCACAAGGGCCAAGTTGTCTTTGAAGCAACTGGATTTAAAAAACAAACAGCGAGAGAGATCTTTGTTTCTTCTTTTGCACAGCCCCCTGATATAAAGATGCATGACTGTTGGAGTCTGTAGGCATTGTTTTCTCCTTTTAAAATTCTCCCTTAACAAATCAATTTACTGTTTGGCAAATAAACACATAATGTATAAAGCCAACTTACAGATTGATATAATTGAAAGGAGAGCATGAGTTTATTGGCAAGGGACCACATTTCGCCTACATGACAGCTCTGGTGGTGGAAAGCTGTTTACAGTGTTGGATATATGTATGATCCATTACGTCTGCTACATTGTGGAGGAATGAAGATATAGTTAAATGGGACTGAAGAAAAGCTCAGGAATCCAGATCCTCATGCATCTTTTCCCCATTTGCGTGTGATTCTTTTTCACAGACTTGTCAAAATTGGGAATTGATTTGTTCAGATACAAGCAATTTCAGTGTATAAAGCCATCACAATTATTTTACCAAGGTAGCTATTAAGGATCATATCTGTTAACAGTTTTCATTATGATATTTATATGAGTGATAGAAATAATTGGTTACACTTCAGTATCAAAATAACATTTCACATACTTCTACAAATTTTAAGAGTCTCCTTTGTGAGTTCTTTTGTTGTGCATGTAGCCTCGGAGTGCTTCTTGGTGAAGTCAAGGCTAGGTAGATGTTGGCTTAATATGAAAAAGTCTTCCTACAACAGTAGATTTCTCATACAGAATTTTAATATAGAATGTTGCCTTATAAGATTATAGATTTCCTATAAAAGTTAATGTTTGAGCAAGTGTTGGAAGACCCTCTGACAGGAGTACCATTATGAAATTTCCACATTGCTTCTAGGATCAAACTAGGTGCCCTCAAAAGTCCCTTTCAAATTTAACATGCTAACCTTCTGAATAAGGATTCCATAACAGATATTTACCATAGTTGTATATGACATATAATAAAGCTAACACTAACATAACTTTAAAATTTGAAAAGGATTTTGGCTGTTTCTCTGGAGGTAGATGTGAGGATGTTAACCTCTCTTAAATATAGTGAGTGCTATTGCTTTTTCTTGAACATTGTCTTTTCCCTTGTACTGTATGGTTCTAATATATATATATATATTTAAAGAAAACCTGCCTGGAGCTTCTTAATAATTCATGCTCTTTTTCATTACAAAACCAAAAAGTCAACTTAAAAACTTAGTAAAATTTTTATGAAAGCTGGAGCCTATAATAACTTTGACTTTTTAAGGAGTGAAGACAACAACATTGCTTCCTTATATACCTCTTTTCAATAAAAACCAATTTAAAAATTTACATTTTTCAAGGAGGGATGATTTTCACAAACAAAACATAAGTATGCATCACACTGCACCAGGGTGGACGCCTGTCACTCAAATCACTGTCATGCCGCAAGCTACCCTGATACGATCAGAAAGGAAAATAGAGTTAGTTAGATGGGTTTACAGAATGATGTCTGCATGAGTGGCAGATGTTTGTGCTATAACCACATTATGTGCACTCAATTTTTATTATAGAACAATTACTTCTAATAACTTTTATGTTCATGATCAATGTGTCATAAATTCACCTGAATTTCAAAAATGACCTAAGAAATCTAAAGAATTGCTCTTCAGTTGTTTTCTCCCAATATATTCAATAATAACAATAAAAAAAAAGTAACTGATTTGAGCAGGTATTGAACTGTGGATTCCAACAATCTGTGAGATCTCAAATATGTGGCCCAGTCTTCCTGGTTCATAGAAGACCTGCCATTATGTCCAAGATGATTATCAATCATCAGCTGCACAATATTGCTTGCTGTAAATGGGTACTGTGATTAATAGCAGCAATTCAAGCATGATCTGGAAAGCTGTGATCTTTATTGACTAAGTGAACTGGTGACTCTCTCTTTTCATGTTGTTTGTACTCAATTTGTGCTGCTTTCGGTTATTGATATAGTCTATTACTATTTCGGTTATGATATCATTCCACATTATATGAAATCAAAGGTAAATGTCACGTGAAGCAAGAAACATTTTCATTTATCCTGCAGAAATATCTTAGCCTATTTTTGTCATCTCCAATTTCATTCAGCAATAAGCTGATGGAAATAATTAATCTAGGTTTGATTATCAACTTATTTACATATATAACAGGCTTTTACCTTCATATTTATAAATATTACTTCCATATTTACCACAGACTCTAGGTTTTCTTCCCTGGTGATTTCTTAACATTGATACTGATAGTGACCACTTTTTCAGCTGAATGAAAGCAGAAAATAGACAAAATATTGTTTGGGGAGAGTGTACATTTGTGACTGTGTTGGAAATCAGCTTCTACCTCATTTTTGTCTCGAGCATATATTTGTATAATCTTTAAATATGGGCTGTATATTTATATATAAACACATATAAATATTGCATTAGTTTCACCAGAAATAAATCTGATTTAAATTAAATGTCTTCCTGTATTTAGTCTGAAATGCCAGCTGTTAATTAGCCAAAAGAAATACAGTGTAGTCAGTAAGAGCATGTGCAGGTGAAGCCAGACTTTTTAGGTTTAAATTTGGTTAAATCACTTATTATCTATATAATATTAAGAACTGAATTAAGCAGTCTGTGTGTCAACTTCATCATCTGTAAAATTAGTTGTTGGGAAATCAAATGTATTAATTCACGTTCTAACTGTTCTTAGTTTCTGGCTCACAAAGAACACTCAATTACTGTTAAGTTCTTATTATTAACAGTTATCTTAGTGAAGGTATCAAAACTAGGCACCTGGCTATATGTGTTTGGGTTCATCACCATGCAAAAGGCATTTGGACCTGAAGCTGGAGGAGTTCTGCTGGCTAAGAGAAGTGGGCTAAGAGAAGTGAGCCAAGACTAAGTGCCAATAACTGGTCAGACCAGTATCTACAGGATTAGCCAGAAAGTTAGACTAAGAACTATTGGCAAGATTGGAGGACAGAAGGACGGTATTCTGAAAATCCGGTGCAGAAGGTATTTCAGAAAAGGAAGAGTGATCAGCTATTTTCATTGTGAAGAGGAGGTGATAGTAGGATTAAGAATTGTCCATTAATGTTGACAATAGGGTCACCTTGACAATGGCAGTTTCATAATGTGATGGAGGGAGAAAGAAACAAGGGCATGGAAAAGCAATGGTACTGAGTACAGACAACCAATTCCAGAAGCAGGTAAATGTGCCAATAGGTAAAGGGGATCAACAAGTATAGGAATTTTTAAAAAATATTTTATTTATTTATTTGAGAGAGACAGAGAGACACAAACAGGGAGAGAAGAGGGAGAGGAGAAGAAGCAGGTTCCCCGCTGTGAGGGGAGCCAGACATGGGGCTTGACCCCAGGACTCTGAGATCATGACTTGAGTGGAAGGCAGATGCTTAACCAACTGAGCCACCCAGGTGCCCCAGGATTTTTTTTTTTAGTTGGAATGTATTATATTATGTTTATTTGCTAATAGAAATGATTCAGTAGATATTGAGGTTGATGATGCAAGAGATGAGGGAATCAGTTGCAGAGGCAAAATCCTTCAAAACATGTAAAGGACTGAGTTATAATGTTCTCATTTACCATCCAGTGTAATAAGTTGTTGTCTATTGTCTCCTTGGCCCCTCAAATAAGATGCTGTGAAGGCTTTTTTTTTTTTTTTTTTTTTTTTTAATTTTTGTTGTCTGACCTACAAGAAGGCTAGGAAACAGTCACATAATAAATATTTGTTAAACATAGACATAAATAAATTAATGAAAACACAAATAAGCATCAATAAATAAATGAAGCACCAATGTGGCCTTAGATGGGAGGACAGATAATTCTTTCATTGTAACAGTAAAGAAGAAAAGCATGTAGGTGTAGGTGAATGTACCTTAGTGGGTTGTCAATCATTAACCACAGGTGTTCCTATCAGTCTATTTCTATCATATTACTGAAATATAAAATTTACTTCAAGGTTGAAGAAAAATTTACTTCAAGAGATAAAGTTGAGGAAATCTTGCAGAGAATAACAACAACAAAAAAAGACAATGAGACAATAGGAAAAAAACATATTTTTTGAAATGATTAAAGATTTGATTTAGGAGGTCAAACATCTGACTAATGAATTTCAGAAAAAAAATAGAGAAAAGACATGAGGAAAATTATCAAGTAAGTATTACAATATATGTGTTAAAAATGATTATTAAAATATATATTTGTCATTAAATTTGCATAATCAAAAGAATTAAGTGTAGAGCTCAAAGCTTGTAGGGAGAAGAAAAATAAGACGTTCTTATGCAATGTTCATACAGACTCTCAATAGTAATGGCAGTCAGAAGATAAAAAAGCAATGATTTAAAGATTTTGAGCAAATCTTGGTTTTATCCTAGAATTCAATACCGGGAAAAACTATGAATACAATGTGAAAATACAAAAAAATACGCTATCAGATATGCAATTTATCAAAAAATTACCATCTTTGCGCAGGGGATTAGGAATTTACTAAATTGAAGAAGTTAAAGAAGAAATGACAAGAATATGAGATCAAAGAAACTGGAAATCCAACCCAAAGATAGGCAAAAGATGACCAAGAAGAAAAGTTCCTGCACAAGAGCTATGTGTAGACCATAAGAATTTGTAATGGAACAAGAAGATATAAGTATTCAGGAGCAAGAGTTCTGCAAATAAACAGAAGTGATAAATTCTAGAAGATATCTGAACATTTGAAAAATCTCACTTAATGGTTACTGAAAATTACAGATGAATTGATTAGTATAGAAATAAGTATGCAAAAAAAAAACCAAGGCAATTTTTAATAATAGGAGAAACTACTAATCACACAGGAAAGAAAAAAGTAAATAATGTCACTTGACTTAGCAGTGTATTATTTTTATACATTCAAAATAGTATGAATATTATGTAAATAGTCTGAAGATAACATTAGAATGATAGGTGGAGAAAAGGTCCAGAATGGGGATATTGCTGTAAAATAACTAAATTTATATCTGCCATGAAAACAAGTCTATTAGATAATATTTAAAATACAAAATCAAAGGGCAGCTAGGTGGCTCAGTCGGTTAAGCAGCCAGCTCTTGATTTCAGCTCAGGTCCTGATCTCACGGGTTGTGATACTGAGCCCCAAGTCCGGCTCCACACTCCGTGGGGAGTCTGCTTGGGATTGTCTGCCTCTTCCCCCTTTTTCTGCTCCCCTCGACTCCCCCAGCTCATACTCTCTCTCTCTCTTTCTGTCTCACTCTTACAAATAAATAAATAAATCTTAAAAACTAAAAATACAGAATCAAACCACAGCAATACATGAAAATCATAAACAAATTTTAAGACAAACACAAAAACAAGTAGAAAGGGATACTTTCCTTTGGGGAGAACAGAAAGAGCAGCTTTTACATGAAACCTTACACTCGCATTATTTCAATAAAATAACTTGAATATAGAGTTAATTTGAATGCATGCACACATGTGTATAACCACTCCACCGAGGATTGATGGAGAGCTCGGAATAAGGTCTGGACATGCTCTGCCTGTAGACATACTTGAACTTATTTAAAATGTGCAATTGATTAGTGGTGCAGACCTAGGCATGTCTATGGATGCATACAACTGTGCCCGAGCACTCACCTAGAAAACACACACACACACACACACACACACACACACACACACAATCATGCTCAGCTAAATGAGTCAAGATTCAACTGACTGTGTTCAAACCCAGTTATCCTAGAGTTAACATTGGTGGGCAACGGAAAATGATAATTATAGACAATTTTAATAGATATGTTAAGTTTCAGATGCTTTTATCTTTTGTATTTACTGTAAGAAGGAGGAATAGTGGTTAAACAAAGTGATTTTTTAAAAAGGATTTTATTTATTTATTCATGAGAGATACAGAGAAAGAGGCAGAGACACAGGCAGAGGGAGAAGCAGGCTCCCTGTGGGGAGCCTGATGTGGGACTTCTTTCCAGGACCCTGAGATAACAACCTGAGCCAAAGGACGCTCAACCACTGAGCCGCCCAGGTGTCCAACAAAGCAAATTTTAAAACTGAAGAAAAACATATAGCTCGACTGTACAAGTGGATGACTTTTGACAAATATAGTGATATATTTAGTACACTAATTATGATATAAGAATTTCTCATCACCCCATAATGTTCTCTCAGGCCCTGTTCCAGACATTTCTTATCTTCCCAAACACAAACACTATTCTGATTTCTATATATATAGTTATACTTATTTTTGAATGTCATATGAAAGGACTCATATGGTACATCTGGTTTTGTGTCTAATTTCATGTACTCGAATGATGGGGTTCAGATTCATTTAAGTTTGTTGAGTGTAGCAGATATAGAATATTCTGCTGTGAGTTCCCCAACAAGAAAGAACTCACTGCCCGGCTGCAAAAATTGTGGTTAGTGGGGCACCTGGGCGGTTCAGTGGTTGAGCTTCTGCCTTTGGCTCAGGTCGTGATCCCGGGGTCCTGGGATTGAGTCCTACATCAGGCTCCCCAGAGGGAACCTGCTTCTCCCTCTGCCCATGTCTCTGCCTCTGTATGTCATGAACAAACAAATAAAATCTTTAAACCAAAATTGTGGTTAGCTGATAGCCTCTACCTGAAGCTCCTTCATGATCCATCTCAGCTTTCAGTCTGTGTTAGATTGTCTTTGAGGGCTGCTCTCATACAGAACTAAGTGAAATCATGCTGTTCCTGAGGTGACCTCCAGCCTTTGGCAGTAAAGTCTTGGTGCAAGACATTTACACCCTGTGCTCTTTGCTCACAAGCTCCCCATTGAGCTGGCCGAGACTTTGAGGACAGCAAAGGCATGAGAAGTCCTGACCAATCAGGCTTTCTCTTCTCTTTCTTCAGGTGTTACTCTCCAATAATTTTGGGCAGTCCTACCTCCTCAGTAGTTGCTTCCCGATAGACCTCACATGTCGTCATGTGTTGTTCAAGTGATATTTTTGATGATTTCTGCTCCATCGCGAGAGCATATCAGAATTTCTTTATTCTCTTGGAAGTTGGAGTTCTTTGTGGGTTTTGGTTATTATGAAGAAAGCTCCTCTAAATATTCTAGTTCATGTCTTTGTTTATGGACTTAGATTTTAGGAATAGAATGACCTGACCACAGGCGAGGTTTGTAGTTGACTTTATAAGAAACTGTCAATTTTCTAAAGTAGTTGAATCATTTTACATTCCCATCAGCAATCTGGGAAAGTCCAAATCGCACCATATTTTTGTCAACATTTGTTGTCAAGAATCTAAATTTTAGTTATCCTAGCAGGCATGAAGTGATACTTTGTGAGTTTTGATTTGCTTTTCTCCAATTAAACTAATGTGTTCCTGTGGTTATTAATCATTTGTTTATATTCTTTGGTTAAGTATCTGCTTAAATCTTTTGTCTGTATATTTGATTAGGTTACATTTGTTTTTGCTTATATTTTGGTATTGACTTGTAATCTTTCTTAGAAATTCTTTATAAAAATCCTTTGCGGGGGGTGGGGGAGGCTGGGTGTCTTAATCAGTTAGGCATCCCACCCTTGATTTGGCTCAGGCCATAATCTCAGAGTCCGAGATCGAGCCCCTGGATGGGCTCTGTGTGCTGGATGTGAGCCTGCTTGGGATTCCCTCCCTCTGCTCCTCCCCGAGCCCCTCTCATGCTCTTTCTCTACAACAAAACAAAACAAAACAAAACAAAACAAAAGAAAATCCTCCCAAAAACAAGAAAAAAATCATTTGCAGGTATAGGTAGTGTGAATAGTGTCTCCCAGTATCCATTTTTTATTACTGGTGTTTTGGTTGATGTTTTTAAAAACAAATTGATAAAAATATTTTTTCATTGCATTCTTTCATGATTACTTTTGGTGTCCCATTTAAGAAATTCTGTGGCCCCATCAGCTGCAAAGATATTCTTATATTTTCTTCTAAAAGAAGTTTTATGGTTTTAACATTTACCTTTAATTTTATGATCCATCTCAAATTTATTTTTGTTTACAAGGATATATTTTGATATATTTTTTCCTCCTATTTATCTTTTGATCCAGCAACATTTGTTAAAAAGATTTTTCTTTAATTAATAACTTTTTTTGGCATCTTTGCCAAAACTCAATTGTATTGTTTGATTTTCAGACTCAGAATACTGTTCCTCTGACCCATTTGCCTATCATGCTCATAGCAAGCTGGTTTATTATTATAACATTAGAGTGAGTCTGGAAATCAGGCTGCGTTAGTCTTCCAACTATCTTTTTCTTTTTAGATAGATTATGGCTATTCTTGGTCATTTGCATGTCCATATGAATTTTAGAATCAACTTCTCAATTCCTACAAAGAAATGGATATTGATCAGGATTGCATTACAAGTATGAGCTAAGTTGGGAAGAAATGACATCTTAATCATTTCCAATTCATGAGTATGGCTTATCTTTCCATTTATTTAGGTCTTTAATTTCTCTAAACAGCATTTTATAATTTTAACCACAGACATCTTCTCTGTATCTTGTTAAATACATTTCTAAATATTTCATGATTTTGATGTTGTTGTAAATGGTAATTCCTAAATTATATTTTCTAAATTTATGCTAGAAGTATATGGAAATACAATTGTTCTTGGAATATTGCCTTGCTAAATCCACTTTTTATTTCTGGCATCTTGATTGTAGATTTCTTACAATTTTATATGAAAAATAGTATCATGTTATCTGTGAATAAAGAGTTTATTTCTAGTGTATTGTTGAATAGAAGTGTGGCAGTGGGCATTCTTGCTTGTTTCTAATCTCAGAGGAAAACATTCGCTATTTCAATATTAGATATATAATTATGGTGTTAGCTGAAGTTTATTCAAGAATGCTTTTCAGATAGAGAACATTTTTAATTTGCTGAGAGCTTTTCAAAATAAAAAATGAGATGCTGAATTTTGTCAAGTGCATTTCTTCTTAATAATAACTTTGTAGAGGTATAATCCACATATACAAAATTCATTGTTGAAATGTATAATTCTGTGGTGTTTAGTAAATCCATAGTATTGTGCAATCACCTTCACTATCTAATTTTGGATCACTTCATTACCCCGAATAGAAATCCCATACCCATTAGGAGGCATTCCCCAGATTTTTTGCCCCAGCCCAGATGTCTAATACCATGTAAACAGAAGACACTGGTTTTCATTGTCTTGTGCCTGCTATCAAGGGGAAAGAATCCAGTCTTCACTGTCAAGTGTAACGTTACTGTAGATTTTTTGGTAGATGTCCTTTAACAGGTTGACACAGGTCCCTTTGATTACAAGTTTGTTAAGGATGTTTATCCTGAAAGGGGTTGGATTTTGTTTACTTTTTCTGCATCTTTTGAAGTGATTGTATGGTTTTTGTCCTTCCTTTTATCAACATAGTGTATTATGTTGATTTTCAGATGTTACGCCAATTTGCATTCTTGAGATAAATCACGATTTTTCATGGTTTATATTCCTTTTTATATGTTGCTGGATTTGCTTAGCAATATTTTGTTGAGGATTTTAATGTAATAACCATTACATTACAGTTTCCTGGAGATGGCTTTGTCTGACTTTAGTATCATGGTAATACCAACCTCGTAGGAGGAATTGAGAAGGGTTCCCTCCTCTTCTATTTTTTGGAAGAATTTATAAAAAAAAGAATTTATTAATTCTTCTTGAAATGTTTAGCAGAATTTACCAATGAAGTCATCTGCACTTGAACTTTTGTTTGTGGGAAATCTCAAAATTACAAATTGAATCTCTTTACCTGTTATTGGCTTATAGAAATTTTCGAAAGATCATTTTAAGGCCAGGACCTGTGTGAGCATGGTTTATCGTAAAGAGACCACAGAAGTCACTCATCGGGGCTGAGGAAGGCAGAATAGGGTACGTCAATGATTTGGTCACCACTGTGGGCTACTGGGCCTCAGTTCCTCTAGGAATTTAGGGAGATCAACTAGAAAAGTCCTCAGGATTATCACACCCAAGGCATGAGCCTGGTAAGGTATTTACGTATCCTGAAACTCTAACATATCATTGGCTCAAGGCTGCTCATAGGGGCACTGACTCTTGGAAGTTTCCAGCAGAAGAGCTATGCCAAAGTCCTCAGGCAGGGTGGACAATATTTGCAAGTCTGGAAAGGTGAGCACCCGGAGGACTGGAGTAATGGACCAACGGTGTCTGCTACGTGCTTTGGGGCATAGTGGCTGTTACTGTATTAAACTCTATTACATTCTGCTTTTCATTATAGATTCTTATCTACAAGTCTGTCACCACCAAATTGTATGCTTCTTTAGAGTTTTATGTCTTAAGTATTTCTCATATTTAACATCTACTTTCCATTTTTAAGGCTTGTCCTAGACAAGGCTTACAGTAATCTTTACTGGCTGATTACATTCACCTACCAACTTTTTATCTCCCCTTCTCTTTTCAGGTTCAAGGGATGATAAATAGACTCAACTTCTTTTATCATCTATCTATCATCTATCTATCTATTATCTATCTATCTCTCATCTATGATAAACATACAGTATTATATTAGTTTCAGGTGTACAGTATAATGATTCAACAATTCTATATATTTGTCAGGGCTCATCAAGATTAAATGTACTCTTAATCCCTTTTATCTATTTCACCCAGCCCCCTACTATCCTCCCTTCCGTCAACCTCCAGTGTGTTCTCTGTATTTAAAAGACTCAATCTCTTGATTAGGAGAGTGGCAAAGAATTTTGCAGTTATGTCTTTTTAATTGTCATAAGGGGCACAGCTCACCTGCAGTAGATCACATGACTTCAAAATCAGTCTCCACATTGACCAAAGAGTATTATTTTTAGTGTCCAGATTCTATCATTTTCTCCCCATGCCTGTGCTCAAAATATTTCAAGCCTTCCAATCCATATTGCATACAGATAGCTCCGTTTGATGGCGCCACTGCCTGTCTAGTTTGTTCTATCTCTTTCCTCTATATACATACATTCTAGCAATACCAAGGTACTTATAATTCTTATAACGCCAGCAACTTTTACACATTTTTTTGTCTCTTAATATAGATCTCCCTTACTCCAATCAAGATGCACACACACCCACACCCCCTTCTTTCTCCCTTTGCCCACCACTGAATCTGGGACCACATTTCTTTTTAGGGCAATCCATATAACTAATACATAATTCTAGTCTGAATATTTGTCTCTGCACGAGATTCAGCTCCTTGAGGATATAAATGATGATATCTTTTAACATTTATATTCGCAATGCTAAGTGTAGGCCTAACAAGTGGTAAATTATAAACAAAATATGTTAAACGAGTGAACGAATGCACTTAATCATTGTTGTATTTGCTACTCGACAGTGCCTAGTTTTTCCATAGAGCCAGAGAGGGGAGAGGGTACAAGGAAAAAAAAGTAGGATGTAACTGAAAGAACACAATCTTTCAAATAGACCAAATGTATCTTATGCTCGAACTTTCTTTCTGCTCTTTGCTATGTAAGTGACTCAGAGCAAATTACATTAACCTTCAAATCCATTTTCCTCTTCGTAAAGAAAGGGATGATCCTATTTCTCAAAGGCAGGATTGGAAGTGCATGCACACATGCATGTACACATATATTTAGTCACATGTCACACCCCACCCCTACCCCCGCTACAAGGCACAATGCCTAGTGAGCCTTTTGGTTTTGGAAGCATCAAATTCCTCATTTGGATGTGTTACTCCAGACTATTTGTTGATAGATGCAAAGAGCTGCTGGTTTTGAGTGAGGCACAGAACAAGAGAAAGCTCTGCAGCAGATCCAGGCGGCTGTGGCCTCTGCTCTATCACCAGGACCACATGATCCAGCAGATCCAATGGGGCTTAAGTGCCAGTGGTGGACAGAGATGCTGTTTGGAGCCTTTGGGAAGTCCTTGTAGGTGAGTTATCGCACAGGACCTTGGGATTTTGGAGCAAAACTCTGATCTCTTCTGCAGATAAACAGTTCTTGGCCTGTTACTGGCCCTGTAGCCAGTAGAGAGTCTTGATTACAGATCTAAAATTGAATGAAACACAAGTTAAATATTTCCTTGTATTGTAGACCTGAATAGTTCTGTTATGAAGAAATGTAGAGAGGAAAACAAATCTAATCAGTATGCTATCCTTTTAATTGTCAGAAAGTTTATAGATTATAATAACAATGAATTAAATCTTAAATCAGAATTATTTTCATATGGCCCTCAAAAATGATTTGTGTGCAGTGTATTATATATTGTAAAAAAAGTTATATAACATTGCTAATGAGTAGTTTTTGACCTGAGAATAGAATCTGTGATTGGAAAATGGTTGATTTATTATGAAATGAGAGTAAGTCAAAATCCATCCAGGTATGGATGTGAAACATCTTATTTGTTCTTTGAGATATAAGGAACTGGGCAATACTTTATCATACTAGGAAACTAAAAAAAGAAAAATACTAGGAAACTTCTTTCCTTTTACATTTAGATGATATTATTCTCCATCCAAGATTTTCTTTCTATTTCCTATATTTTTAATAGGGAGGAAATTTTCTAGAGTAGGGATATAAAATAAAATCAGATATTACTTGAGGTCTACTCTTGATAAAACAACCTGGCAATCTTTGGAAGTGAAATATAATCTCTTCAAGGTCAATGAACTGTGTCCAGAGGTTTTTGGTGATTTTCTTGTGAGACATTAAGTATTTCACTGACAAAGTGAATTCCCTTAGGGAATGATTACCCTATTATGGTTCACCTCAGTTTCCCCTTTGAAATGTAAGATACAGAAGATTCACTTCAAACCAACACTACAGACTTACTTTAGTCTTATTAACTTGTGATTATCAGCTATGTGGTAAAACTATATAATTTCTCTTAGTTATTACTATTTGGACAATGCTTATCTTACAAGTAGGAGGAGGAAAGGAACTGACAAACATATTTTAATTCTTCTTAATTGCTTTTCAATGATTATGTGGTTAATACTTCAACGAAAGCTTTATAAATGAGATAATTACAGAAATACTGCATCTAAGACAATTTTTATTATCTATTTGAGTGCCTTTGCACTTTAAAATAATCAAAAAAATGCCTCAGACTTTTTCTGAAGTTTGAAGAATGTTAAGTAGGGGCACCTGGGTGGCTCAGTGGTGGAGCATCTGCCCTCGGCTCAGGTCGCAATCCCAGGGTCCTGGGATCGAGTCCCACATCGGGCTCCCTGCAGGGAGCATGTTTCTCCCTCTGCCTGCGTCCCTGCCTCTCTCTGTGTGTCTCTCATGAATAAATAAGTAAAATCTTTAAAAATAAAATAAAATAAGATAAAAAGCATTAAGTAGCAATAATACTGAAACCTTTCTTTTCCTTTTGTCCCCTCACGTCTCCTGGCCCCCAACTCCAAGAAACTAGAGCACTGTGTAGACTTTTCTACATAGAGAGAAGATTATACTTTCTTTTTTCTGTAACATGTTGACACGTCTGCTATGCTCTCTTCTATTAGCTATAGAGCTTTGGTTACCAAACCGTGGGTGATAACAAGAAAGGATTTCAGTAGTTAAAATGTTTAAATACATACCTCAGCTTGTAGGTTGCCTGTTCTCTCTTGAATACGTTTCCCCATTGCTGCCTAAGTGGGAGTCAGACAAGTTGTAAAGTTATTATTATGTATGCATTGATGTACACATGAAGCTATTAACACAGAAATCTTTGACAGGGCAAACTTGTAATGACTTCCCCAAAGCTGTTATCTTGAACTGTCTCTACATTTTCCTTTCCTTTTTGTTGAACAGATCTTTTTAGGAAAAGGGCATACCACATATAGAGTCAGAAAACATTTAGATTTCGCCTTTTTGTAGGTTCATAGCAGCCAAACTATTTCATTTAAAAAGTGTGAAAAAAATAATGCTTCTGGGCTAAGAATATATGCCAAGTTTACGCCAGCATCACATTTTTTATGGCTGATTTATAAACCTCTCAAAAAGGATGGAAATGCTGACACATTAATAACTCTAGCAGAATAAGTCCTGCATACTCCAAGAAAAGAAAAAAATAGAGAAAAGAAATAATGGACAATTCCAGTCCAAAGAATGGAAGTTTCTTTAAAAGGAGAGGGGATATTTTATGTTTTGCACAAAGAATTTCACTTTTTATACTTGTTTTGGTAAGAAGTAATAATAGATTATTTAACCTTAACAATAGTATTTCCTATCATTTTATCTATTCATTTTAAGTAATCCAGTATTAGAGTGATATTCAAAAAGATAATTGATAGGGATGCCTGGGTGGCTCAGTGGTTGAGCATCTGCTTTCGGCTCAGGGTGTGATCCCTGGACCCCGGGATCGAGTCCCACATCAGGCTTCCTGCAGGGATCCTGCTTCTCCCTCTGCCTGTGTCTCTGTCTGTCTCTCTCTCCCTTTCTCTCTCTCCCTCTCCATGTCTTTAATGAATAAATAAATAAAATCTTAAAAAAAGATATTGAAAGTTTTAATGCCATTAAACATGTTTTTTCTTTTGAAATAATATGTTAAATTTCAACCCTGTAAACCCTAAATGATAATAAAAGAAGGCAAAATCTTAAATATAAGCATGGTAATCCCTATGCTTTTAAATTAATCCAGTAAAAGATCAAATATATTTGAAAATTATAATACCTACTTTCTATTGGTACAGAAAATAAAAAGATACTATAATAGTACTTCCTAGAAGGTAAACTTGACACCATATGCTCAAAACCCTACAATTCATGCATGTAGACTCAATCATTACATTTCCAAGGCCTAGCCTTGGTTTTTAATTAAAGATTTGGTTAAATATTTATAAATCGATATTGTTTTATATTATTTTAAAAATTATAAACAATGAATAACAATAAGGAAGACATTAATTACAGTGCATAAACAAATGTAATATTTAATAAACTCAAAGAACCATCCTTGAAAGATAAATAATAAACTGAAGCAACTGGTACAAGTAAAAACATAACTATATAAGTATAATGATATAACAGGACATCAAAAATGGAAATTTTTGTTAGCCACTTACATAAAACGTGCTAAAATCTTTGCCTTATCACCAAATGCATGCTTACAAGATAAATTCCATAGAATCTAATCTAAAAATTTTGAGTTTCCTCAGCTACTTTGAGATTTCATGAGAGTGAATGAGGGATAATTCTTATGAGGACATAATATTCATAAAGACTGTGTTTTGGGTTTCATGCTTTCGGTCATCCCAGTTGTGAGAGAATTTCTTGCCCTCTTTCATCAAACCTGTAGTAGAGATATCCTCTGGAGGTCCACAAAGAGCTTACGTGTGACCCTCCACCATTAGAAGGCGGGACAAATGGTGGTCTAACTCCCACCTACAAACATCTAGGATAAATGTGGATCTAGGATCACTGCCTTGGTGTTTGATCTGGTTAGAGCCCTGTTCTATGGGGGAACTTACAAGACTGGACTTTGTTGTCATTTAGATGAGGACTGTCAGGAATAGACCACGTAGGTCTTGTCTCCTTGGGCTGCCCAGAGCGGAGGCTCCAGTGAGAAGAAGTTGGCAGTTGAACACTTCTGAACAACAGCTCCGAAGTTGGCTGAGCAATGAGTGCTGGGCCATCACCTTCCTCATTTACCTGGGATAAGAGAACTGGGGAAGAGAAGAGTCCGCAGGGTCCAGGAAAACCCAAGGTCAATGAAGTCAAGCAACATAGGCTTACCACATTTTTGGAGATAATTTTTGAAAGCTAATACTCCGCAACAGCACTTTAGTGAAAATTAAATTGATCGACTGGGAGAAGGGTCAGTTCACTTTGCACGGAGAAGCCTCAGATGGCTTTATTGTCAGAGAACTCTACCTTTGAGTCTGGCGGTGCCAATGATTAGAATGAATAATCTCAGACAAATTAATTAACCTCTTCAAACTACAGCTTCCTCATCCATTTTGTAAAGGGGATAATAATGCTACCTAACTCCCAGAGTTAGAGTGAGGATTAAGTGAGATAATGAATGCAAAACATTTAATCCAGTGTCTTGTAAGTAGTAAATGCTCAGTAAATCTTAATTATGTTATTATCATTATTTTGCTTGTCATGCAGAACAAAACACCTGGGAGGATCAGAGGGCTGTGCCAAGGCAAATGTCGCCGAGGAGCCTTCTTCATTTATGGCTGTGACGCTTCAAGAAGCCTCGTAAACCAAGGCCATCGAGACGTCGAACTTCCAATGTTTTGAAAGTGCTAAAATGCATTTTTTTTCCAACAAAACTCTCAAGCTTCCTGCAGATTGCCAACTCGGAAGAAGACAAACAAACTGCCATTTCTTGGAATGCCAGCAATAAATGGAAATTCCACAAAAATATCTGTGTCCCCACTGGGAGTGTGGCACCAAAAACAACATCCGCTATTTATTCTCGGGACAGTTTGTACCTTGCTAGAAAATGACACAGGGACTCCCTTGCTGTCTTCGGTATTATTTAACTAGGAGGGATGTAAAGTTCATCACCTCTCCATTTGAACTCTGTTCCTGCCAGTGTCACAAATGGTGTCATCAGCGGGGAAGCTCACAAATGTTTGTAATTAAAAAACAACTTTGCTCCCAGGCACGTGTGCAGTCTGTATATAGGGAGAGATGCTTTTCACCATATGAAGGCTCAGGCTCTAGCACAAAATTTTGGAAAATTAAATTAAAACTGTGTGTATTGTTTTCCTGAAGGCCCGTTAGTGGCTTGCAGTGAGTCTGCGTGACTGTGGCTCTGGACGCATGGCTTTGAATCCCCGATCTATAATTTACTGAGCATTCATGCTCCTTTCATATATAAATATTCGGCTTGGCAAATCTGATTTCTTTTACCACCAATCCCTGTGATTCATTTTCTACAACTATGTGGTGTGGGCCCCCTGCGGAAAGCCTGCTATCGTCCTCCCTGCTGCTCTGTCCACCTGTTTAGAATTTACATCCAAAATTCATCTAAAACATACCATTTTCCCCCTGGAGAATAGCGAGTTAATATATTTACAAATTCCAGATGAACTAGATATGTTCTGAGGGCTTTGCAATTTCATATTTTGGAAACTCCACTTTGATGGAGCTGGCAATGTCTACTTTCCAGAGTCAAATCAAAACAGAACCCCCTCCTAAAATGAAGCCCAAATGAAACAACACACAAAAAAAGAATTCCTCCCATGCACGTTTCATAAAACACCGCCCCCCACCCCCTTTCACCAGGGTGTTCAACATGCCAGAACCAGACACAAATGATTATATGCACTTTAGGTTAGATTTTTCTTAATAAAAACAGACAGAATTAATTTTCATGGGAATTATGCAATTTTTCTGAAGTTCTGGGCTCCCTGGCTCCTCAGGCAGCTCTCCATAGATGGCAGCTCCAAGCTCCACTTCCTTCTTCCCTTCTTCCTACTAAATTGCATTAGCATAGATTACTTTGGAGTGAACATTGTAGGGACTTTTTTAATCAACGCCAGGAGAGCCTTCCTGCTTGTAAGCTGATTCATAAGTTTCTCTGTCCTGTTTCTGGAGATAGTTTCCATGGAGGGACACAAGTAGGGGGCGAGATGGCAGGGCTTCTTTAATTTAATAGGCTCCTGCTCGAAAGCTCCAGCTTCTGGAAAGAATTCTGAAAAACAGATGTCTGCCCTCCAAAGTGAAAAACGTGCATCTGTTTCTTAAATGTCAAAACAATAATAGTGAAGTTCCAGCAGACACACGGAAAGGTGTGAGTGGGTGTTCTACAACCGGAGAGCTGGGCCTTATTTTTAGACAGCTGAGCAATCCCCTGAGTTATCTTAACGTGCAGACAGTGAGGAAGGCCAGGAAAAAGAAGCTGAGGATGAGGTGGGCAGGCAGAGATTGCAGTTTATTGGAGGACTTTAGTTGTTGTCTCGGGTGCTACAGGTTTGTGATGCAAGTGTACCTCTCTCTTTAAAGATCCCACCCGGGGTTTCTTCCCATCACTTGATTGTAGACTTACCTGAATTCATTAGTCACCGTTTCCCTATCTCTCCATCAGTACATCGCTGGGTTTCTGTTACCTGTGTACCAGTTTGTTTTCTTCCGAACGCCTGCATTTACGGAATGTGGTCAGGAACTGATAGGGTCCAGAATAAACTGGGTTGATTATTTCTTCCTGTGCAGGACGCAAGCTGGCAGGAAGGAAATCCCACCTTTTTTCCTCTTCAAAAATAGTGTTTTGACTGTTATAGAAGCGAGAACACATAGAGAGGAGGTTAGCTAGAGTGTCAATATTTCCTATACGGAATGATAAACATTTTAATGTAATTAAGCGTTAGGATTAATTTGTTAATCCTTATATTTTCCTTTGTCCATTCAAGAGATGTATCTCTAATTAAATTTCCCTTTGGCCACACTAATGAAAAGAATATCATCTAGAACTCTAGCCATAGTCAGCATGTGTGGGCAGTGCTGATAAGGCTGGGTAATTGCAGGATTAATAATTGGCTTTTTATTGAAGCTGAAAGCTATGCACTGTATAGAAACTCACTGAATTACTTGAAATCACATCTATGGACTCTTTGCTTTGTGCTGTTTGCTTTGTACTGCTTCTTCTAATAACTCCCTTTTCCCTTCTTTGTGTTTCTCTGATTTTTGCACGCAGGGTAACAGTCATGCTACGGCTACTCAATTGTTTCCAGGTCGTCCTCTTATTATTGGTTTTACATAATCCCCATAAGCAAGAAGTGCAATTTAAACTGCAGCGGTGGTTCTGTGATTAAGAATACTGACTTTTACTATCTCCAACTCAGTTTCCTTATTTATAGTGCAGACCAGAGAGTAATTGCTAATGTGGCCAGTAGACGGGCATCCCTCTCAAATCTTGCAGGGATAGGAAATAGTCTTACAACAATGCTCAGAGTCTGTTATCATGCTGCTAATATACACAGTGGTATAATTTTGTGTCTTTACCTTGATGGAACTGAGATGGGGCTTGGGAGGGGTGCTAATCACGAGGAACCATCGTCTATCTACTCTCTTCACCTTCTTAAATATGGAAACAAAACCTTTATAGCTTGGTACACACTCTTTCTTAGAAAATCCTACTGACCCGGTCATCAGTCAGGTCACTTTACAGCAATATAAGAATGTACTGGAAATAACCCTGATGCAGGGCAGTGGAGAGAATGCCCTCCTGAATTGAAGCTATTTGTAACGGCTTGCACAAGATATTCTTCAAATACTGGAAACAATAAAAGCTAAACGAAGGGTTGGTTCTACGGTGCTGTCTTGCACGAGAAAATTTGGGAAACTGCCACTCATTTTATGTTTTGTTCTGTGAACCTGCAAACATATAAGATGCCCATGGAATGTGTCCTGGTGGACTTCACTTCTCCTTTGTGTGACAAAGGCCTCTACATTCTGTGTAACACGCTCTATTCCCTTACCTTCAGTGTTCGTTATCCAGTTATCTGAAGACCAAAAATGGGTAGGTAGTATGGTTAGGGTGAAAGCGAAATCTCCAGAAACTCCCAAGCCCTACAAAATACTTTTTCCCCTTTTGTTTTAAAGAAAAAAAAAAAAAAAAAAAAAAAGAAAAGAAAAGAAAAGAAAAAAAAAAACCCAAAACAAACAAACAAAAAAGCCGGTGTGTGGTAATTTCTGTAGAAAAACTCTGATGATGAAAGATGATAAAGTAGACTGCATCGATGACAATTAATTTTCCGCTATAAGCAACTAAGTCAACTCTTCGCCTGATTAGTTGGGGCCACTGCCCGTTCTTCCTCTTCTGGTGATTCAAGTCATAAAGGCTTTAGGATCTACGATTCTCTACAGGCTCTGCTTTTGTTAATATTTGTCGAGCCCTAAAATACTGAATGGCTTCCTTGAGAACTTTAAGTATATTATTATTCTTATTTTGGGCATCTTAATCATTTAATATTCCTTTGCTATCTTCAGATATTAATATTTATTAGCATTATCTAGTTAGAGCTTTATTTCATACTTGGGGGATACATTTTCTAACATCATTTACATAGTTAGTGCTCATGATTTCCAATGCACTTAGCAAAAGAGAAGATTAATCTCTGTAAGTAAAATGTAAACTAAGTACAGTTAAAAATGAGGTGCTGAAATTCAAGGGCAAGTGAAGTGCATGTAGTTCTTTCACACCACAGATTAACAAAGTATGTTTTCATGCATCATTCTTTGACTCCAGATTGACTTTAAAAAATCCTATTTGGACCCTCCATGCGAGGGCAACACAAACATTTCTTTTGTTTTTATAATCTTTGCTTATGGCTTGCCCTGATGAAAAGAAATAGTCTTCAAAGATTATCTGCTACAAATTTCCATAAAGAATGTGATTTATCCTGCACGATGTGTCCATTAACTATTACTGTTTTCAATCTGTCAGCCCTTCAACAATCTTTCCCTTAAATTCGTATGCAAAGCTTGTAAAAAACATCTTATTGACTCTTTTATTATTCAGCATGTTAATTTAATATTTTTTGAAAGCTAATAAAATCTAAATGCCGAAGGAAAATGGAACTGTTTACAATTCAGCAAGACTGAAATACATCAAATTCAAAAATTTTTCCAAGAGTGTAGGAGATCATTTATTAACATAAATGTTTAAAGAGGATCCATGTGGGGGGAAGGAGAAGGACACTTTGCAATCTTAGTTCTCTTTGTGACAGCAGGAAGTAACTTAAAAAACACAAAGTTAGGAAAGGAGAGAATCAAAAGAAACCAAGGTGAACTGTGCATTATAGATGCCAAGAAGGATCATATCCCCCAGCTACGTGTTATCCTAAGACAAGAGTAGGAAGTCTGCTTTTTTAGAGCGTTTAATTCTTTAAGCAGAATTGTTAGATCCAACTGGAGGCTGATGAGATTATAACCGTACACAGGTATGCACACACAAACACACACATTTGTGAGTCATGGTGGGGGTGGTTGGAATTGATATACTTCAGTGCTCTTTGGCTCGTGATGAGAACCATTGCCAGGTCTGATATTGCCCAAGGAATTAGAGGCAGTTAAGGAAGTAATGCCTGGCATGGTCTTCTGATTATTTAGAACTTGGGTGATAGAGAAGTATGTAGGCATTTTGTTTAGCTGTGCCATATGTCTAAAGCTGAAACACATCAATATACACACATGCATGTCCACGCACACACACATACACACCCCAAATAAATAAGCAAAAGTAACCAAACAACAGCAAAACAACAAACATAAGAGACAGCCAGCGGGTCAACATATTTTTTAGTTGACTAGAATTTGGTTAATGGTGTTAATAACATTAGAGTCATGATGTCAATTGTTGCACTGGCCCTTTTTGTTTGGCATAGAGAAAAACCGTTGCACAAATTATGCAGCTTTACCAGGAACTTCAGTCATCTGTGCCCGGAGTAGTGAAATCCACAGCCGTTGCTTGGGAAGACAATTCTAAAACGAGGGTTATCTGCAATTCAACGATACGAGCAGCATTGTTAAAAAATGGTGAACAGAGAAAAGGACTAACAAAGCAATGGTGCCCAGAAAGGGTTTCTGTGAATTGTCTTCCCAGAATAAATAAATCAAATATAAATTGAGAAGAACAGAAAAGATAGATTTCAGCAGGACTTTAGATGAAGAGATTTGGGGGAAATGTTATGAAGAATGTTATGTTTGGAGATGTAATGAGTTGTAGAGGGGTGGTCAGTAACTAAAGATACTATTAAAGATGGGACCAGATGAGTGGTTATTTAGAGAGCAATCTGATTCCAGCTTTAAAAGTGGTTTCAGTTTTATTTTGGAGATGACTGTGAATAGTGCAGGCTCCTGAAGAAATAGTATGAAAGCAAAGCTAGGATAGGTTAAGTGCACTTCTGGGTAGCGTACCGTAAAGGAGGTATATTATAAAAAGTTCTACAGACAGAAAAGCATTAATTTTAACTTATACTAATTATTCTATAGCCATGCTTTTTATGAAGAGGGAGATGTTACAGATGTAAAGGAGGTTATTACAGGTCCAGAGATGGTGTCATTTTGGAGCATAAGTTGTGGCTTCTGGCAGACCAGAAAACGGAAAACATAGATTATTGCAAGACTCTTTCAACCTCTCTGGGTGTCCATTTTTGGTATAATCAAAAGACTAAAAATAATTTCTAAGAGTGTTTTAGATTTAGAATTTTATGATAGATGAGCTAGTAATATTGCAAATAATGGATCTGTGCATATTTCTCCATATCAGGTACTTTTATGGAGTGTTAGGGATGGTTTCAGTATTTGGGGACTCCTTGGGTCAGAGAACTTGGTAGCTCATTGACATTGGGGGGAAGATGTGGATGGACTTCTCCAATTCACTTTAGGTGGCTTATTGGCTTATTCTTTTCCTTTTGTGTGTGTGTGTGTGTGTGTGTGTGTGTGTATTTATTGAATTATTTTACTATCCATATTTATTTTGAGAATGAAACTTTTGGCTCCCAAACAGCATATTCTTATCAAAAAGGAAAGAAATACGGTGAAATTTGACAAAAGTATAAAAGCCGACTCATTTTGCTTTCAATGTTCCTGTGGTATGACTTTATTTTTATTTTTATTTTAGAAAGAGGAAGAGAGAAGTGAGTGAGGGGTAGAGAGAGAGGGAGGGAGGAGAATCCCAAGCAGGCTCCACACAGGGATCGATCTTATCACTCTGAGATCATGATCTGAGTCAAAATCAAGAGGCAGACACTTAACGGACTGAGCCCCCCAGGTGTCCCACTCTTGTGTCATTACATTTTTTTTTTTAAAGATTTTATTTGTTTATTCATGAGAGACACAGAGAGAGAGAGGCAGAGACACAGGCAGAGGGAGAAGCAGGCTCCATGCAGGGAACCTGATGTGGGACTTGATCCCGGGATTCTGGGATCATGCCCTGAGCCGAAGGTAGATGCTCAACAGCTGAGCCCCCCAGGCATCTCTGTTATTACATTTTTATGGGTGAAATGGAAAGTAGTAGATTTTGTTGATTTGATATTCAGGCATTTAAAATAGCCCTGATGCAACTGAGCTTGAATCCTTCTTATAGGTTCTGAAGAGAAATTGCAGTAAGACTTTTGGTCACAATAGTCACCTACCTAGAAAGCCTGAGGCAAGGGAAATCCACAGCCAGCTGAAGTAGGTTTTTATTTATTTATTTATTTATTTATTTATTTATTTATTTATTTATTTATTTATTTATTTTTAGTAGGTTCTTAAGTATGACGCTGTTACAGATAAAACATTCCTTACAGAGGTTGGCTAATGGTATTAAAAAAAAAGAGATTTTACTACTTTAACATCAATGGCAAAGTTTATCTTAATGAAGTCAGTTCACATCTTATTTTCCATTGATAACACCTGTGCTGACCTAACTGCTTTGTATATCTGTAGCATCTCAAAGAAATAGAGATACTGAATTAATAGTCACTGTTCTAGATGCCTGCCTGATGCCTTGGCGAACAGGAATGTGTATGTGTGTGGAGATGTGTGAGTGTGGGCACGCGCGCACACACGGTTTTCTCTGTGCTCCCCCTCATTTTACCCTAGAACAAAACTAGTCCGCTCTGATTTAGGGTAATTGTCACCTGGGAGTCTTTCCCCAGACATGTATTATAAAGACACAGGGAGAACCCCAAATCTAGTACATATATCAATCATACGCACTCTCAAATCTTGCATATATTTTCTTGTGCCTCCTTTGTTTTTTTGCTATGTTTATTAGCATATGGACCAAGCATCAAATTTAGGACAAACTTCACCCCAGGGACATTTTTCTCTCTTTTTCTCTACCTTCTTTCTACCTTGTTTCCAACACCCATAATCCCTTCTAGCTTTGTTTGGTGTATAATCCACTCTATTGCTTTCTTTACCTGTTAGCACCTATATTATAATGATGGGCTTAGTTTCCTGGCTTTACGCTAGAGTAAATGGCCTTGAATTAGTTAACTACTTGGATGGCACTTAACAGAAGCCATACAAATTGGATTGAGAAAAATAGAGGAGTATAATGTAAAGATTGAGAAGTGGTTAATGGAACCCAAAGGCTGGAGTATAGCAAGTCATAGACACAGGATCTGCAACTCTAACCAAGGTCCACAGAGGTTTTTCTCTTTGTTGTCTTTGTTTCTTTATCTTTTTTTTTTTATTTTTTATTTTTTTATTTTATTTTATTTTTTGTTTGTTTCTTTATCTTTATTCACTTCAGTATTTTCTCTCTTTGTAAATCAGCTGTCCCTGATTCTATCCTCATGACAAAATACAATATGGCTAACCTGGAGCTCAAGAGTCTATACATCATAGTTCCAGCTATGTGGAGAATGGCTCTGAACTCCCTTCCCAAATTTGCTGGGGAGAAAATTTGATAATTCCAGCTTGGACTGAGAATTCACCACTACTCTAATCAGCCAGAGTCAGGGAGCAGAGTCAAAACATAAACTTGACTGCTGAGGGACCACTATTACAGTAACTATTGGACAGGATCTTTTTATTAGAAGCACAGAGACAATTATTTTTATCTCTGAACCCCTAGCTGGCACAATCTTGGCATATACCTTTCAAACATTTTTGAAGAAATGAATTAAGAGAAAAATTGACTCTCTCTTAGATTCACTAGTATTTACATTCCTGAATTAGAATTTCTCAGGTTTTAATTTCTTTGCCATAACCAGAAAGGGCAATTGCCTTGCCAGCGCAATGATGGCATTTTGACAAAATTGTTTGTAATTTTTTGCTGGATTAAACAATTTTCTGGAGTCACATTAAAAAATAACATTTTTCAACAGAGGAGAAATATGTGATTGTTCCCATGTGTTCATTTTAGGATTGGGTTAAATGTCTTATTACCCCTCTCTATCAGAAAGAAGAAAGGCCCAATTTTTTCCTATCAGACTTGCTGCCTCTTTTGCATTCTGTTTTTTCAGGTATGTTTACCTGAAAATGTAAGTGACATGCCAGTGTTTTCTACCTTGAAGTTCTAACTGTCCTTGAAAGGTCTGCAGCTGCCATTTTAGCGGTTTGGGCAATTTTTTGTTTCTCTATTTTTTTTTTTTTTTCTGATAAGGAGCGATGACATTATCGCTATAGGCATTGATCCATCGATATTACCAACATTTTCTTAGAAAATTCATCCTCTAGTTTAGACATTCTTACATTTTTATCCAGCAGTCCTCACAACTAATATTTGTGTACCTCAAATTTATAAAATTAGAATATAGTGGTGAGATCTAATAATATGAGGACTTCTAAGAAAACAATTAAGACTCTGGCAACTATATAAAGATAAAGAATAATTAGAAAAAATATTGCAAAAAAAGTCACACTATAAGCATATTATATTAAATTTGGGAACCAATCTAGATGACTAGATTGTAATTATTTTTAAATAGTCTTTACTATTCTAAGTTTTATAAGGTTTGCATAAATAAGTTCTGTGAATTTGAAGCAGTTCCTGTTGCTAAGACTAATCACTTCAGAATTGCTAAGTTTTATTTACTAATATCAGCAAAGATGCATATTCCTACTATTAAAGGGCAGTCTACCTCTTCCCCAAATTTTTCATCTGAAGCTTAATATCATAGGAATGTATTTAAAGGTCACATTAGCGTGCATTCCCTTGGCTTCCACCCTTTTGAATCATGTAGGAAATTAGGGCAGAGTTGATTTCCTGTAGCTTATGAAGAGTCAAAGTACACAGCCTGTGCAGATGGTGTGAGCTTGCTATTTAAAAAGCCCACTACTTACTTAGACTGAGTAATGAACTCAGGAACCACACCCAGATCCCAGCACCCACTGTAGAGAGACACATTCAAGGACATTAACAATCCATCTATTGTTTTACAGAAGCATTTTTTTAAGTCCTAAGAGTAAGGCATCGTCATTAACAAGGGCAGTGGAAAGTATGTTTCAGTATTAATATCTCATGCGCCCAGGGAATTAAGGTTCTTAATTCTCACTTAAAAAGAAATGGCCAGATTTCTCCCCACACATATACCCACGTATAAAAATGAAAATAGAAGTTTGAGGTAATTATAACTTTGATGTATTCTCCAACTCCAAACTTTGTTTCACCCTCAGAGCAAAATCAAGTGTCAGCCTTTGTGTTTCTATTCAAATTGCCTGAAATACTTAGAATTTTGAGTTATCTAGGTTCTTGATAAAGCTCTAGAAATCAAAGAGATGATACAATTGGACAAAGCAACAACTTTACAAATATTACATTAGTCAGTGGAAAAAGATTTCTGATCTGCGCCTCCTTCTGCCCCGTCATGTCTATACTAAGGAGTGTCTGAAGACAAAACAGAGGGAATCATAAGTACAAAGGCTCTAGAGCAGGAGTTGGCAAGATCAGAGCATAGAAAGAAATGAAAGCATGAAGGGGCTTCATGGTCATGCTGGGACATTGGTATTTTATTAAGAACGGATAATACTGGAGGTGTTAGAGCAGGGGAGGGATATAACCTGATGTCCATGTGTTGAAATGATCATTGGGTTAAGTCAAGAAATTGAGGGTGGTGGGAAGTGGGAGTAATTGGTACAATAGAGTTGAGAAAGGATGGATGGTGATTTAGACCAAGGTAGTAGCAATAGCTATAGAGAGAAGCAGATAGATTAAAAATATACTTGGAGGCAACTCACTAAGTCTCTGAACCTAAGGCATGTTCCTTGGGCTAACTTTTGGGCAGTATCTTTCCATTTTTCCTAATCTAGCTATAGTGGACTTTTCATAATTACTGAATCTACCTTTCTATTAACCTCAGCGTTTTTGCACATGATGTATTTCTGTGTGGAATATCCTCCCTTCTCTTCAGCTAAGTGATTCACTCTTCTGCTGATTTTATTTAAAAAACCTTAAATGCCATTTCCTACCAAAACTTCCCTGAGATTGCTTTTTATATTTTAAACTATTCCTTGTATTTCTTCAAGGCCCTTATCTTTCATGACTTCTCCAATAGTCCGTCCATACTATATATATTTGTCATTTTTGCTTCCTTAGGTCCTAGCCTCGTACCTAGAGTGTAGTGGGAATTCAATAAATATTTTGGCTAAATAATTGTCCACATCCTTCTTTTCATGAATTACAATATACATTAGTCTATTATAGACTAGAAGACTGAAGTCTTCATGCATTTACACACATACACATGAATACACACACACACACACAAACACAACTTTGTTTAAACCAACATTTCTTGGCGTTTTGTGTTCATGGAGTTCTTTTTTTTTTTTTTTTTTACATTGTTCATTATTTTGTAATGGGAAAGCAAAACATACTTGGAGAAATGCCGTGTTAGATTATGAGTTTTGTGGGAAATCTTATTTTCTACACAGTTTTAACCAGTTAATATTAAAGAATGCTATTTCAATTTTCTATGACTTTGGAGAGATTATTTTAACCTCACTTTGCCATAGTTTCCTCTGGCAAAATGAGGATAATACTGATAATTCTTTCATTGAACACTGAGCGTGAGCGAGCTCACACATATATGAACAGAGTTTAGAATGGTGCCCTGCACATAGGAAGTGCTCATTAGACATGAAGTATTTTTATAATAAGTAATTTGCTACAGTCTAATTGTATCTTTGGGGGGATGAGATCTTAAATTATAAATAAACCTATAATCCAGGTTTCCTTGAAATGTGTTTTCTAAAAAACAGTTTCATAACAAAACATAGAAAACCTTGAACACTGTTCAAATTCCAATTCTCTTTCTTTCCTTCTAAAATGTTTTCATCAATTTCTGATTTGCTTCAATTTCCGTAGAACCTAACATGTATACATAACAATGTACTTAAAATATGTATTTTTGGTTACCTATGTCACAGCTACATAAATTATGAGACTAATATAATATTTGATGTAGGAAAACATCAGAAAATGTATCTGTAAAAAAAGAACCTACTAGTACAGATTTTAATAACATAAAATTGCTGAGGTTTTCATAAAATGAACTTGGAAGTTTTACTTATTCATTTACTCTGGTAGCACTTTGCCTAGTTTAATTAAGCATTACAATTACCATCTATTTTCTAAGTTTGCAGTGATTCATAAATTAATAACGTTAATGATAGCAAGGGAAAAGTAATAATGAAAACATATTCACATTTATTAAATGCCTATATTGTGTTGTATAAAATATAATCTCTGTTCTGCTTTGACTACTATTTGTTCCCACAGCCTCTTAGGGGTTCGTTTTCATTTTTCTAACACTTACTTTCTTGTAGTTTAATGTGTTTCTTTGTTATCTGTTTTATCACTTATTGCCTTGCTAAGTCTCCATCTTACCTCAAAACTTTGTAATTCCAATGGGGTACAGTTGAAAATATGGGGATGTAGTTCATGTAGTTCCTGTCCAAAAAGGCAATATCATTTAAAATACTAAATCATCAAATTATCTCTGGAAAGCAAATAAATCAATTCTCTTCTCATTTGTACACAGCACTATATAATTAACATTAAAGGCCTTTCTTTTTATGCTCATTTCTACAATTTTTCACAAAAGAACATGCCCTGATACTCCTTTCTTTAATCTTATCACACTAACTCATCACAACTGAGAATGCATTCAATCCTTTTCCAGTAAGAGACAAGCCAACCACTACAATAAATCCTCCGAAAACCAAACAATTTTTGTGCTTCTTTCATTTTGAAGTGAATGTTTTGCTCAGAGAAAATTTTGTTTTGATTCGGTTGATCCACAGATGGGGATGCTAGCAGAGATCTGACATGTAAAGAAACGTATATTAAGTTGTAGGCTGCCATAACAAAGTACCACTACTCGGTGGCTTAAAACAACAGAAATTTATTTTCACATTTCTGGAGGCTAGAAGTCTGAGATCAGGATGTTGGCGGGGCCATGCTCTCTGAAGTTTCTAGGAAGAATCCGTTTCATGCCTTTCTCTTCATTCTGGTGGTTGCCAGCAATCCCTGGTGCTCATTCCCTGTTGACACATCACGCAGTCTCTGTCTCCATCCTCCTATGGTGTTCTCTCTTTGGGTCTGTGTTCCCACAAAGGAAAAAATACTCCTCCTCTGTCTGTCTTCTATACTGTTAACATTACACTCACAGCACTCCTGAGCCACCCAGTGTGTGTGTGTGTGTGTGTGTGTGTGTGTGTGTGTTGGAGAAGAGTCCCAAACCAAGCAATTCTCAGATTCTTTGGACACCAGTTGGGTGTCCTACAATTTGACCAAATTGTACACTATCTACTTGGAGATAGCATCAGATCTCACAGGTCAAGGGCTCAGTCCCACACTCCCTTTTCCCCTTCCTCACTTTTAGGTGCCAATTATAAATCTAGGTTGTTACCTGTACTTCTGACTGCCTAGCTATAAATCATAGGTTTCTATGACTCCCTTCTCAGTTTCAATTAATATGCTAGACCAGCTCACAGAATTGAGGAAAACAGTTAACTTACTCAATTACTATTTTATTCTCAAAGGAAGTAACTCAGGAATAACTAGATGGAAGAGATGCACATAACAAGGTACCGTGGAAAGGGCTTAGAGCTTCCATGTCCTCTCTGGCTGGGCTCCCCACTCTCCCAGCACCTCCACCAACCCAGAAGCTCTCTAAACCCTGTCCTTTTGGGAATTTTTATGGCAGCTTCATTACTTAGGCATGATTGATCAAATCATTGGTCGTTGATGATTAAGGCAACCTCCAGGCCCTCTCCTCAGCTCTAGGGTGGAGATAAAAGTTCCAACTCTCCAAATACCCGGTTGGTTCCCCTGGCAACCAGTCCCAGCTTTGGGTGGCTTTATAAAAGTCCCTCAGTAACTTAAAGTCCGGTGAAGTTGAAAGGGGCTTGTTACATGACAAACAAGACATCTATTTAACCTTAATGCTCTGGAGCTATTTTAGGAACTGTAAATCAAGCTAAGTATTAAAACAAAAGATGTTTCTATGGTTCTTATATAGAGAATTAAAATGTTTTAGGAGCTACATGTCAGGAACAGTAGAGGATGACCAAATACATATTTTGTTGACCTTGAAAATAAAACAACCATTTATTTTACCAGCAAATTGGGTTATTGAGAAGTGGCTAGGGATTGCAATTTGGGACATGCAAGCTATGGCAAAGTCTAGGCAAATCTGGAGAACACAGGAAAGGAAGATTACTTTATAGAGAAAAAGGAGAAATTTGGGAAAGGCTGCTCTGAATGAAAATCTAAAAAAACAAAAAATCTACTGGAAGAAAGCAAGAGTTCAGGTGGTAACTTTTCTCATTGGCTGAGTTGTGGCAGTTTCTCATTGGCTGGTCTGCAGTAATCAACAGAATCTTCCTTCCTCCTAGTCTTCTTCTTGTCTTGATGAATTGTAGGGTAAGAGAGCTCCTCCTGTCAGCCTCCTAAATAATTATTTTATTATTATTATTATTTTATCTTTTAAGATTTTATTTATTTATTCCTGAGAGAGAGAGAGAGAGAGAGAGGCAGAGACACAGGCAGAGGGAGAAGCAGGCTCCATGCAGGGAGCCAGACATGGGACTCGATCCTGGGTCTCCAGGATCAGGCCCTGGACCCA